>NW_008665218.1:7244-8030 GCF_000695815.1 Acanthisitta chloris | reverse complement strand
AACAAACTATTTCTGACAACTCTATCCCGTGTCAAATTTGGGCGTGATTACAGAAATGGTTCAAAGATACTTGTAGGGGAAGGGAAGAAATGGATGAGGGATGTCTGACAAACAGAACATACCAAATATATGCCTTGGCTCTTAAGGAAACCAAACTATGAAACCACTATTGAGGCTCAAGCACAGATACAGTCTGAAGAGATGCAAAGATTCCAGAGAAAGAATACTGTAAGGTAATCAAAGAGTGACCAAATTTATTTATTAATGCTTATGTCCATGTAATTTTTCAGAAATTTCCCTTGTCATATTAGTTTGTATGGGAAACTATAAAAGGGCATGATATCACACACATCAAAGCAATTCAGGTCTGAAACATGTCTAAAATATTCATACTAGACAGGAAATCATGACAGGGAATATCCAGAAATTTTAATATAAAAATGAAATAGAGAAGGCATTTCAAACACTTTTTCATCATCCAAATTGAAAACACTTACCAGTTTATAGCATATTGCAAATGCAAGTAGATAGGTTTCTTTGTTGAAAGGTATACCTTGTTTTTTCATTTCTACCAGAACTTCCAAAGCACCTATCAGAAGTATATTAGTGTTACTTCACAAATTTAAGGCTGTAACTTCAGGAACTGAAGAGAAAAAATTCAACATACTATGAGCTCTATAAGACTATTTCAAAATAGGAATGTAAAATGAAATACATTATTTAAAAAAAATTAAAATTAAAAAAGTTTAATTTAGGGTCAATTGGATATAAATATTTCTTCCCAGC
>NW_008665218.1:0-7197 GCF_000695815.1 Acanthisitta chloris | reverse complement strand
TCTATTATTTCTATATGAATTTAAAACTAAATTCTAGACACCTGACAGAGCCACTGTCGTTCTTCCTAAATGACCAGAAAGCTTCCACCACTTCCAGCAAGCTACATCTCCTCAATAACTCACATGCTCCAGCACAATGCTGCATTGATGTCCTAGTCTAACTTAAGTCAACTACTGGACTTAAACTTGCCAAACGTCAAGAGACTAAGCACTGCATGTTCAACAGATTTCAGATAAAGGGATTTGCCTGAACAGTCCTCCATACTCAATTTAAGATTTCCACATGGAAAGTCCTTTAAGTTAGAGCAGAGTATTCTTCCTTATTCTCATAAACAGCCAAACTGATTTGAAGCATTAGACTTCAACACTGCAGCAGCCACTCTGTGTGGGCACACTAGTAAGACAAAGCAAGAGAAAAATCTGAGGAATGGTGTGCTGCTCCATCATATACTAACCAACAAAGAAGGCCATGTTGATGATGTGATAGTTTGGGACAGCCTTGGCTGCAGTGACCACAGACTGCAGAGTTCAGCATTGAACTAAGAAGTAGCAGGGCAGCAACCAAGATTATAACCATGGACTTCAGGACAACTAACTTTAGCCTCTTTAGGGATCTTCTGGGAAGAATTCCATGGGAACAGGCCCTGCAGGGAAGATGGGTCCAAAAGAGTTGGTTGATATTGAAGGATCACTTCCTCCAGGCTCAAGAACTATGCATCCCAATGAGAAAGAAATCAGGCAAAGGGGGCAAGAAACTTCCTTGGATGAACAAAGAACTCCTGACATTACTCAAGCATAAGCAAGAAATACACAGGAGATGGAAGTGATCTTAGGCCACTTGGAATGAATATATCGAAGTGGTCAGAGTAAGTAGAAATGAGACTAGAAAGGCCAAGACCCACCTAGAATTAAAACTGGCCAAGGATAACAAAAGGGGCTTTTTCAAATACAGCAATACAAAAGGAAACCAAAGGATAATGTGGACCTATACACAAATGGAGAGGGGGACCCTGGTAACAGAGGATGCAGAGAAAGCAGTTATTGAATCCCTTCTTTGCATCAGCCTTCACTGATAAGATGGACCCACAGGTTTGGGACTAGATGAGGTCCATTTCAACTCCTTAACATTCTATGATTCTGTAAGTATCTAAATAGGGGTGCCAAGAAGATGGAGCCAGGTTCTTGTCAATGGTGCAAACCAATAAAACAAGAGGCAATGGGCAGAAACTGATGCACCTGAGTATAAGGAAGAACTTCTTTCCTGTGTGGGTGACTGAGCACTGGAACAGATTGCCCAGAGCAGTCATGGTTTCTTCCTCACTGAAGACATTCAAGAACCACCTGAAAAAGGGTTTATAAAACCAACTCTCCTGGATAATAACAATTCTGTGGAACTTGAATGGCAAGAATACCATTGGAAATATGAAAAAACATAGAGCCTTCCATTTTTATTACACACTACAGTGCAATTCATTCACATCTACACTTATTTACGTGATGTTTGGCCATCAAAACCCATAACCAATCAGCAGTATTCATTAAATATATTTATGTGCAGACACAGCACTTAAACTGAGAAGCATCCTACTCAAAATTAATTTGCCTTAGCAAACACAGTACTTACTTTCAAAATGGCCCTTTTTAAACAACATAGTCATCAAAATATGGAACGATGTACTGTCTGAGAAAAAACCATGCAGATTCTGGAGAAGAAATAAAGCAAGCATAAAGAAAGTCAGGAGAGTGAGCAGTCTTACTGTGCACAGGATTTTAGCAGGTCTACTGAAATTAGTCCTAGCTTCACAAACTCAGCATTTAACTCTCTGGGTTCCCTGACTGTCCATCCCTCTGTCAAGCAGCCTCTAAAATACCGGTGACTCTGTAGGGCCAAAAGCTCACAGACATTTCCCAGAGAGCCTTTTTTAATGACAGATTGTGACCCCTAAGTCAATGCAAACAGAAGTCACTGACAGCTTGCAGCTGATGAACAACATCTTTGGGGTGAAGTACCACCACCATGAAATTGAAAGAATTTTTTGTTCATCACAGTATCAAGTAATTAACAGATCAGCACAAGAGCTTGAGTGATGACACTAAGAGTAGCAGAAGAAAGAAGAACTACATTTTACATTCCACTTCAACCACACTGTGAATAGCTAAATAAAATGCCAGAGGTATTAAGTCCAATACCTGCAGCAGAGTCCGAAGAAGTGCTACTGTACTTTACTATCCATCAGCTACTATGTCCTGCAAGTACAGCAGGACCAGTCTTAATGACACAGATCTCAGATAAAAAAATCCAAAACCAAAACAAAAAATACATATACGCATGCCTAATTTAAGAATAGTAGCAAGATTCTCCCATTTCTGGCTGAGCACATCTCATGCCTTAATGATTTAACATCAGAGAGATGCCTTTTCACTGGTGTCCAGAGGTTTTTGAAGACAAATTGTTTCACACACTGGGCACAATTAATATCTTGTGATAACAGCACACATAACAATTTAGAGATGTTCAAAACCAAGTCCTTAACTTTCTTCAGCACCAAAATGGCCAAGTTCCTGAGCTGAGGGATATCATACCACCTCAGAGTTCAGAGGGAACTTGAAGTACAGAAGATCTGTTGGTGCAAATAACCCAAGAGATGTCAGGGGACTCCCAGAGAAAAACTCACAAGTGTTCATTTCCATGAATGATTTAATGTAACAGAAGATGCTGCAAAACATATGTCAGCTGTGTTCTTTTGAGGATTTATCTTTTCATCAATATTTTTTGTTCAATTTTTATTCAAATGATGCAATAACAAAGAAATAAAGCTGCCAGTTGAACTAGCTTTTAATTACTCTTTTGCTATTTTTAAAATAAAACCCATGCAATCTGCATTCTTACATTAATGTTATAGACACTCTGCTACTGCAACACATATCTTCAAGTCTATGAGCTCATGCAAGGCACACCATTACTCATATATGACTAATCATAACAACAACAGTATTTTCAAAATATATAGGGGAATTACCTGATCTTTGATAAGTTCTACTGCAGGTCTTTCAAGGTCTAGCTCATAACATAGCCTCATAAATAGGGGCCCAAATTTAAAATTATGTAAGGCTGTGATTCCATTCTGTTCATGGTACCTATTAGAAAGATTGAAAAATTTAATCACACAGGGCATGGAATTCGCCAAGGGAAAAGAGCTTTAAATAGACAACAAGACCTGCATGTGCAATGACAGATGCACACTGCTCTATCTGCACCAGCCAATAAAACTTAGATTACAGGAGATTAATTTTAAAGAAAAAATACTGTTTTGATCAAACTAATAAATTACCTAGTAATAAAGAATCTCTTCTATTTCCAGCAAAGTAACCCACATTGGATTAATAATAGTATAGGTCTCTGCCTCCAAAATTCTCAGAGACTTTACCTTCTATTCACAGAACAATAGCACAGGAAGTTGCAGCAGTCTATTTTAGCAGCAGTACCTCAACAACAAGAGAAAGCATTTCACTTGTTTTCTTTATAGCTCCTATACTGTAATTGCTGGCAAAGTTTTCATTCACAAAACCTCTTGCCATCGACCTGCCACTGCTGGTTGCAGGCCAGTTTACAGCCAGGCATGCCCTGTCTGGAAAAAAACCCTGAACATATCACTACCTGTCAGTTGGGGGAAGATACTTCTGTGTGGTTCAACCATTCATTCTGCATACAGTAAGACACCACACTCCCAAAGCTTGACTCTCCTTTGACCTGAGAGTCTCTGAAGGGTTCAAGATCCAAAGTAAATGAAAATACAGCCTACATTTAAGGGCATAAAGTTAAAGGCTGAGATTTAAATTTAAAATTAAGGCTGAACATAAAGTGAATTAGGGCAAGCCCCCAAGTGCAGATATAGCCTGAGACGATTGAATAAAAGCATAAAACCAAAAAAGGGTATTACCTGGATTGTTAAAAATACCTGTAAATAAGTTTTCTGGCTAGTTCCACATCAGAAGAAGTCTGACATAAATGCAGTACATTTTTTAATTCATTTCTGAGAATTATTCCATTTTTCTTCAATTTTTCTTGAATATTTTTGAAATATGGATCTGAAAATAAAAAAAAAGATTACAGCAGCAGTCTATAGACAATTCCATTACTTGTGTTGCATACTTGATACCCGAAACATGGAGACTCAGTGAAGCAGAAAGCTTGTTTTATGACCAAGAAAAATGCACAAAGCTTCCCACAGACAAGCATACCAAGGTGTCACCATGAAGTCATGTCGGACTTGAAAAACCAAGATGTGTGAACTTAATTTCATTGTGTATGAATATATCAGATACTGCTAAAGTTTTAACGAAGAAGAAAGTTCTGTGACATTTTAACTCTTAAGTTCTTTTTCTAAAAAGCAAGCAAGCAAACAAACTCAATTCCACTCAGCATTTAAATGACCGTGAGAATTTCTGCTCAACACTATTTGTACAGAAGACTTAAATTCCTTCAGAATTGATGAAAAGTCTCATACATAATCTATGTATTTCCATACATAGCCATAAACTTGCTTCTCGTCCTCCCTAAAAAGAGAGCTCTCTATCCAGAACATTTTCCTATGGCAAAGTAAGCACAAAGACGAGTCCTTCAGCTGGTAATTTCAAACCTCTGACTCAGACATACACAGTATTAAAATCACATGTACCACCTGGCAGCCCCATTCCTCTCATGGTGCTTGCCCATCCTAGGCAGGGAAGTGAACATTTTTGTTGCAGTAGACGGATCCTGCTGTTACCAAGCTAGTAACCTACACAAGAGGTGCAAAGTAGGCATCCCAGAGAAAACATATTAAGTTACTGGATGCATATTTGTTGCTACACGCAAATAAAAGTCCTCACCTGAGGCTGAGATGCAGAGCTGAATCCTGTGAAGTCAGAAGAATGTATACATACAAGTATGCATAATGTTGTGATGTGTAATAAGGTGCTTTATCCATTTCTAAACCAAGTTCATTACTAGTCCTAATTACTTCTTTTCAGCTTTGAAGTATCACACTAAACACTGAGTATAGAAGCCATGCACACATAAACATAAACATGTGCTCAGCACATTGTTTTCATTAGTTTTCAGAGGCTACTATTTGTTCAAAACAAAAAGGTCAACTATGACATGTGAAGCCAAATATTCGACAAACCTGTTTTAGCAAGACTGATTGACCCACAGCAATAAATTCAATGTATCTCAAGTACAAGATGAGTAAACTCCAATATGAGTATGTCATCATCACAGCAAATATATTGACTTGCAACTGCATGATTTAAATTCTGCTTAACATAGAAAAACTGTCAGATTGACTTTACCTCCCTCTCTGTCCCAGAAGACTGGTTTATATAAAACTACATTTGATTATTTGTCTTTTCCTTGCCTTAAAATTAACTACAACCTTGGAACAGTTGTCAATTTGTATCCCTAGAACACCCACGTATGATTCAACAGGTGCAGGAAATGGGAGTTTTGCCTAATCTTTCTTAAATAATAAGGGTAGATTTATGCTTATATTTATGTTGCTTAAAGAAAGGAATTTATATGCATTTTAAACAGTGCGACAAAATCCCCATCAGAAAAAATCCACCAACCTGGCGCCTTCATTACTTTGGAAAACCTGAATTTGTTTTTCATATTCTGAGTAGCATACATAATCTGGAATTGGCTGTACAATTCAGAATTTACAACAGGCAAAAGAAAAAACATCTAAAGGAATACACTAACTAAAGTTACAGAGCAGATTAAAAGAGAATTACTGGCAAAGGCCTCTCCTGGTTAGTTAAGTAACTATTTTGGCTTCCGGTTAACTTTCTCTGTTGACAATACATTTGAAGCAAGAGCTGTAGACTGAAACAGTATTTTCCATTAGGCTATCTGACAAAGCTGGAAAAGAGAGGACACAAATGTTTCAGGCCTTATGTAAACACGTTCCACAAACAATATACTCAGCACAGCATAACTAATATTGTTTCAGTCTACAAAGCCTGAGATTTCCCAGTAATCTTAGGTACAAAAAATTTTGCAAGAGTGAGACACAAGTTGTTTCTTTAAATGGGGTCAATTGGTGACATATTATTACGGTTGTTTTCTTTTGACTTATGCTAAAATTGAGAGCGGTAATTATAAAACAAATGCTAGTACCTTTATTGCCATGAACTTCATTTCTAATTGCCACTTTCATCTGTAGAAATTCTTGTAACTTTATATCTTCTTCTGTTAGCAGAAACCGCTTCCATACTATAAGAAAAACAAAAAACCAGAACGGTTGAGTTTTATGTTACACTGTCTTATTCAATACTACTGAACCTTGCACGTATAAATAACCTTTTTTTTAATGCTTTTATAACAATTTGCCTTATGCCTTTGTTTGGGACAATTCACTGGTGGTACAACTTGCTTTCCTTACACGAGCTGTCCCTGCTATCGTAAAATGTATCATTCTGGAAGCTCCAAAACACAAAAAGCTATTTTTTATTTATTTCTAAACCCCACTGAGCTTATTGTGGTAGTAACACTCAGGAGACCTAGTGAAGTCCTGCAGCAGTAGAGACATCAGAGATAAGACAGTCCCTGAGTCTAGAATCTCAAAATTAACTTTGGTTGCTGACCTCGACTGTAGCATTGTAAGCTGCGTTAACAAAAGCTTCATGCAAAAGCTATTTGACAAGGTTTTGCTGTCACAAACCCATATGTCCAGCAGATTTTTATTTGAAACTATAGACATTGTAACAGAGAGTCACTGTTATCGAATATATTATGCTTTTGGCTTCTTGAAGACATTCTTCTAATCATGAAGGGACAAGTATTGACCCAAGTTGGATTATTTATTCATATTCTGCGTTTCCCTAGAAAAACGTAACAAGCCACGCAAATAAAACCACTCGGTTTCTAAGCAAGCGAAGGGCGCTAATGACACGCTCGATAAAACCTAAAGGAAAAAAACCCAACTATTTATTAATTGAATTTAACGGATGCAGTTCCACAGCCTCCCTGGAGGGGTTTAAGAGAAGCACAACCTGAGGGAAACCTCGGCCCCGTTTGGCTTTCTGGGCCTACGAGTGCCTTTGGGAGGCCTCAGGAATTGGGGCTCTGTGGAAACAACACGCTTTTCCAAGCTGCAAACAATCTGCTTGTTAGTTTGCAGGCGCCGCGCCCCTAAACAGCAGCAAGCACAGGAC
>NW_008665217.1:0-5332 GCF_000695815.1 Acanthisitta chloris | reverse complement strand
GCTGTCTAGATGAATTACTTTTATACAATGTCAATTAGAGCATCTAGGGTGTTCTAGGTATTTGGCATTCAAATCAAGAAAAGAAAATTTAGGTCAGATAGAATTTTGCAAAGAAAATAATGCTTATCCTCTCTGATTTGCTAGAATAGGTTACTAAAGAGCAGATTTTCATCCAGAATAAATCTAATTTTATCTGAAAAAAAAATTGACTGGGAAAACATGATTTCAGAGTGCCATGTCTACTGAAAAAGCATATGAGAGTGCTTAGCTCCACGTGAAGGGTTAGTTAATGGTAGTATCACACACAAGATGCACAGTCAGGAAGGAGTTGAGATGATTGCCCCCATATCCTTGAACAAAAATCCCTGCTAGTCTCAAGAAATCTTGCATTACAAACTTGTAAAAGACACAAAGCATAGAGCTGTGCAATTTGCAGTCCTGCCTTTATCTTTGAAAGGGAACACATCTACCTTTAGTTAACTCCCCAGTTATTCACACACTGCCTACATTACTTAGGCCCTTTTATTGTGCCTCCTATTTTTTGGAGTATCTATTGTATGTATTTCTTTTTCCTTCACAGAATCATTAATGCTAGAAGAGACCTTCAAGATCATCTAGCCCCACCATCAACCTAGCACCACCATAATCACCTCTGAACCATATCACCAAATGCCACATCCAGACCCCTCTTGAACACTTCCAGAGACAGTGACTCCACCACCACCCTGGCACTTATCCCAATGCCAGACCACTCTTTCAGTGAGAATTTTTCCCCAATATCTAACTTGAACCTCCTCTGGCACAATTTAAGGCCATTTCCTCTCATTCTTTAGCTTGGAACATGTGAGAAGAGAACAACTCCTCAGCTCACTGCAACTTCTTTTCAAGTAGTGATGTCCTCTCATTCTTTAGCTTGGAACATGTCAGAAGAGAACAACTCCTCACCTCACTGCAACTTCCTTTCAAGTAGTCATAGAGAGAAATAAAGTTTTGTCTGTCATAAATTGATGTTGACTGGGCCTGATCCTCTGTTTTTCCTGCGTGTGGGGTGTGATGGCACTCAGGATGATCTGCTCCATGACCTTCCCTGGTACTGGGGTCAAGCTGACAGGTCTGTAGTTCCCTTGCAGTGCTTGCTATAGATATGCATTACATTTGCTACTTTCCAGTCAAATGGGACTTTCTGGTTAACCAGCACTGAACCTAAATGATTGAAAGTGGCTTGGAAAGCTCTTTCACCAGCTTCATCATTACTCTCAGGTGCATCCCATCTGGGGCCACAGAGTGGTATCTAATTGGCCAGTCATTTAGCAGATCATTTCCACCTGGATTATGGAGCCTTCACTCAGCTCCTCTTCAGCTCTGGGAGCTGAGTATCTTGAGGGCAACTGGTTTAGGTATTAAAGACTGAGGCAATAAAGACATTAAGTAACTCAGACTTTTCCTCATCCCCTGACACTATGCTACCCTCTGGCAAAGGATAAAAATGCTCCTTAGCCCTCCTTTTGTTGCCAATGTATTAATAGAAACTTTTTTGTTGTCTTTAAGCACAGTGGCAAAATTAAGTTCCAGGCTGGCTTTAGCTCTTATAATTTTCTCCCTACAGAACCTCACAACATCTAATTCCAGCCCCCCTGGCATGGGAAGGGGCACAGATTTCAAGACTCTGGATGTGTAGACTGAAAATAACTCAGAGGCATCTCTTATTCAATATCAAAGTCTTTTATGCACGATGCAATAATGTATTTGATTCATGGATCAAGATTTGTCTGAGGGTCTTTAATAAAAGAAAAAGATAGTAATGGTAAATTTATAGCATGGACAAGGTAATTGTTCAGGTCTAAGAAGTAAATCAGATCCACATTTGTGTTACTACCTTTGGTCCTAGAGAAGAGCAGAAGTGAGACTTTTTCAGTTATTTATGGTATGATGGAAAACTTATGATGTTGCATGAGCTTTGATTAAGGACTTTATACAGCTGCACATGGGGTTGGCCTGAACTGTACAGAATAGACAAACCTGAGCAGCCTTTCAGCCTGGCAGCTGGAGACCAGGTGGGTGACCATTAGGGATTTCCAATGACCTTTAATACCTGCACTCATGCAACTAGACTGAAGCCTCAGTTCATACCTCTGAGGTGGTGAGTGTATATTTCTATCCTACTCTGCCCTTTTGAGATTATCAAAGAGCACTTAAATGGAATTCACATCATGGCTGAGTTTTAGGCAGTTTACACTAAGTCAGACTGGTGAACTGTCTCATATCCCTTGTCAAATTCCCTTGTTTCACATGACATCAGGCCAAATAAGAGTCTGTAATTTGTTTCCAAGTAAGAAAAAGTGTAGAGGCTTAGGGAACAGCTAGAGTTTGGGGAGAGGTAACTTTTATTGCATAAAAACACATATCCCTATATATAATGTACCCTGAAGTGTGTGAAGTAAAATCTATTTTAACCCAAGTGCTGTCCATGTTAGCCCTTATCCTCACTACTAACTTGGTATTCAATGTCATTATTCATATGATGCTTCTGCAATGTGATTATTAGCATACAGGTCTTTAGAAAGAATTAGGATTCCTTGTGGAAATGTTCAGGGAAGTTGTCCAGTTGCACTGGATGTTAGTTTGAATAATATTTTGTGCCAGCATTTGTGGACACATATAAAATAAACCCTCTCTTAAAACAGATGTAAGTGATTGCAATTTAATGCTACTCAAGTATAACTAATTAAATAGTTTAATTAGCTAATAAGGCTTATATTGAAATGAGCAGTGCTTACTGAAATGGACAAAACTGCTGAATACTGTATTTACATAGCATTAGATAGGACAAGGCTTGAAAACAAGTTCCACTTTCCTAGTGAAGTAGTTACAGAAACAAAAGGGTTTCTATTCTGTATTTTCTATAACCATATTTGCTTTGTTAATTACTCCATACACATAATGGCTGTACACACAATGAATAGGTAAGACCAGATTACCTTGGCTGTAGCACAGATGAACACACTGGTATTCACACCCTCTTTGAATGCAGGGAATAAAGAAAGGTGGAGGGTCATCATGTGATCCACCAGAGCAGTGAGTGGTACTCCTTGTGGGTCAATAAGGGAGAAATTTTGCTTCTAGCACTTAATGCAAGCTTACCCTGATATTTAAGTGAAAACCTCTACTACTTCAGATTTTAGACTTTGAAAAGTTATTATAAGTTGTGCTGATTTTGGCTGGGGTAGAATTAATTTTCTTCACAGTGGCTAGTATAGGGCTTAGCTTTGAATATGTGCAGAACACAGGGTTGATAATATAGAGATGTTTTTGTTATTGCTGAGCAAATCTCACACAGAGTCATGGATTGCTGAGCAAAGCTCACACAGAGTCATGTTTTTTTCTGTTTTTTGTAGTGCCACACTGGCAAGGAAGTTGAGGGTGTATGGGAGACTGGGAGAAAACACAGTCAGAACAGGTGACCCAAACTGACCAAAGGGATATTCCATACCATAGGACATCATGGTCAGTATATAAAGTGGGAGGAAGAAGGAGGAAGGAGGGGGATGTTTGGAGTGATGGTGTTTGTCTTCCCAAGTAACTGCTATGAATGATGTTCCCTGCTCTCCTGGGGATGGCTGAACACCTCCTGCCCATGGGAAGCAATGACTTAATTCCTCCTTTTGCTTTGCTTGTGTGTGCAGCTTTTCCTTTCCAACTGCCTTTATCTCAACATATGAGTTTTCTAGCTTTTACCCTTCTGATTCTGTTCCTGATTCCACTGGTGGTGGAGTGAGTGAGCAGCTGTGTGGTGTTTGGTTGCTTCCTGGGGTTAAACCACAGCACAAGCATGAACAGATTGCATTGCCTCTGTGTGCTCAGCTGTCAGACCAGCATCTCTACCTGACGAGATGCACCTCGACTTTGGTCCACCTATACCCCCCATGAAAGATTACAGGGGATCTAAACACTAGTGATATATTGTCTTTCCATTTTTGTGAAGGAGGTTGGAAATGCCTGCAATACTTCAGGCCAGGGAGCTTTCCATTTAATTTCCCTTAACATCTGAATGCTGCTGCATGGATTTGACATGAAAAGTGGTTAGAAAAATTATACTAAATTACAAAATAAGGCTCTAAACATGGTTCCTTACTGAGGGATACTTCTCTAGAGAAAACAGTGCTCTACACTTTCTGAAGGCACAAGCCCATGGGCAAAAGTCTTTGGATCCCCAGGCAGCAAGTTTATTTGCGCCAGAGCTAGTAAAATATTGGGTGTATCAAACCCACTGTGTCCAAAGAATAGTCTTTAAGCCACAGTTCTCACTTCATATGGTGTCTATAGTTCCTCTGCCTGGTCTTCCAGAGTCCAGATATCTTTAGTACCCCAAGAAGAGTCAAGGACTTCATCACAGGTAGATCAGAGAGCACATGTCAATTTATATCTTTCCAAAGATGTATGTGATAAGCTGTTTGTTGACAGGTAAATTAAATAACCCATGTTCTGAGAGAGTATTTTATTATTTTTAATTTTTTTTTGTTTTTTAGAAAGTTATATTCACAATCTGTGGCTGTTTTCATATTCCAGGGATCCTGAAACAATTAACCTGGAGAACCATGTTGATTCACTCAACTTGGGGAATGTATTTAATTGTAATTCTTTTGCTGTGCAAATGAGACAGACAAAAATGTACGGTAATTCTTTTGCTGTGCAAATGAGACCTACAAAAATGTATGTAACAGGCAAGATAAATACTTTTTTAAATATTGGCTAATCAGAATGATTTGTGTCAGGAATCCAATTCACAACTTGCAATTAATATCCTGTTTACCAATTCATGCTAAAATAAACACTAATTATGGCACATGTTTGCTTCATAAATGCTCTGGTTTAGGTTGTTAAGAAATGCTTTGTGTAACCCGACTGGTTTTTATTTTGCAAATCAATTGCACTACTGCTTTGTCCCATAGAGAAGGCAAAGCTATGCCACACATGGTGGCTAAACAGCATATGAATTAAACTCCATATAAGCAAATTTCTTTGTAAGTAATTTATATTGTATGGTAAACTTGTATCCAACTAGAACAGCAAATTAAAACATTAATCACATCTGTAAAATTTAAGGCCTTGTGCATACAGAAAAAATATTAGGGAAATACATTTTCCAGTATTGCTGAAATAAATATTCCACATATGGAAGCCAGTCTAATCCTTCTCATTATAGTGTGGATGAAGATGAACATTAAGGCCATATAACATTTCTTTCAGAATTAGTCGATAGCTCATTTTAGTAGGTAGCACATATTTCCAAACCTGAAATGCCCACATTCAATCAGATTTTCAGTCTCTTTCC
>NW_008665216.1:98701-103460 GCF_000695815.1 Acanthisitta chloris | reverse complement strand
GCGACCGCCGGGGCTGAGACACAGCGTCCTCGGCCCCTTGTGCTCTGTCCTTCCGAGGAACAGCAGCCAGAACTAGGTGGCTGCCTCCCCCCTGGATTTAGCACTGGAATTTCATACCAATTAGGAGCTCCCCACCCTGGTGGGGGGTGCGCCCCGTTTGTCTCAAACTTCCATAAATGGACAGATTACCATGGGAAATGGGTGTGATTCAGATACCCTGGGAGTTATTTCCTGCCGTGCACTTCGTAGGAAGCAGCACCTCAGCACGTGGGGAGTCTCCAACTCCCAAAGCATGCTTGCCCCCACTTCCCGAGGTGTTAAGAAAATCAGGAAACCAGGTGTTATTGTCAAAAATATTCCTGCCGTCTCTATATATGGAGGTGCTGTTTATTTTGTATTCTGTGTTCCTTCTTGCTCAAGGAAAAGTCATCAAAGTTGTCAATGGTTGTGCATTGGTTTGGAGGTTTTTTTAATAGTCAAGACCTTTTTTTGGTAGAAATAAATTATTACTATTAACTGCTGGGGAAATACTAATCAAAGACCTTCTTAGACCAAATTCCACCTGTGTGCCTGAGGCGCATAACCCTCACAGCAATCCCGTGGGTTGGGTTGTAAAGCTGTGAACATGAGAAATACAAACAACAGTCATTTTTTTAAAGTGGCCACTGATGTACAAACTCTCTTGTTGTCATCAGAGGTAGCTGATATTGCTGGATGAACCAAGCACCATGGCTTAATTTCTGAAGATCATCTTATCATTCCTCTAGTCTAAGGAATTTCTCTGTGACTTTTTTGTTTGGGTTTTGTTTTTTTTTTTTTTTGCTTTGGGAGTTTCCTGGATGTGCCTAGAACAGGACCCGTCATTTCCCCTGTTTATAAAAGAACAGTCTTCTCTTGCTTTTCCTAGAGGCTTTAAGTAGCTGGATCTGCTCCTGACTGTTCAGTGCAAATCCCTGTGTTTTCTTCCCCATACTATTCCATAAGTCTTCAACTTGTTTTGTTTAATCAAGATTGTGAGATCCTGTTTTGCAGCCAAGGCTGTTAGAGAGTGTTGGGGATCCAGGTGTGTAAGAAGGACCAGTGGAGAAGCCAGGACACTATACCTGCATGAGTCTGTCTGCCCATGTTCAGCCTTCGATGCAGTTTCTTCATCTCACCTGCAATGCTTTTGTAGATCATTCTAAATGAGTGTTCACAATGCATGATTAATTGGGTGTTCTCGGGTAACTTTTGCTGGATGTGAAGGCACTCTGTTATTTTAGATTACACAAGTTGGCAGTGCTACTCTGAGCACCTGAGTCCATGTGCTATAGACTTACCCAGGAAACAAGATTCCAGGTTCCAAAGAACATAGTTTCAAAAGGGACAGATTATGGTAACTGGGCAACTGGAGATGGTGATTGTGGCTGCAAGTATCAAAATGTCCTCCTTTAATGAGAAAATTAACTAGCTCTGTTGTCTCTTCTTCTCTATAAAACTTTGATTCTGCAGTGATTGGAAGGTAGGGAACACAAACTCTTTACTATTGTCCACTAAACTAAATTGGCAAAATTTTATGCCATGCTTTTTTTTTCTCTGCTTGCATTTTTGCTATTATGCATGTTGTTGACTACGTGTAAATGTTGTATGTTAATTTTATCAAGGTAAAATTATCATCTCTGTATGAGGAAACCAAGACTCTGAAAATCAGACTGATCTGCCCAAGTGCATAAATTAAATCAGTAGCAGTTTGATCTGGCATGCAAGTTTCTAGCCTTGTAAACACCAGGATGCCATTGGTAGAGCCTTATCCTCTCTCAGCCTTCCCCTCCTAAATCCCTGCCTTCTCCATCCAAGTCAAAGCACTGCACTGATTCCAGTTTTAAATGGTACAAATGGAAAAAATTAGTAATCAGCTCTATGAAGCTGACTCCTGTTTGTGTAACCTTATTCTCAAATCTTTCTGAATAAACAGAGGAAGTTCTAAAATTCTCACAGAGGAAAAACCACAAGAAACCAAACCTCTGTCCCCTGTTTAAAAGGTCTTAATAAATGTTTGCCTCCAGAGACAAATCAAATATCTCAAAAATATCAAATATCGTATGTTATAGCATATTAAAAGCAAAAAGAAACAAATCCTTTTTTGCAATTGCTTTTTAACACTACAGGATGAACACAGAGTAAAAAAAGTTACTGTTTTTGTTTTTTTTTTTCTTAATGATCTGTTTACAGCCCCATGAGAGCCCATTGGCTGCGTTCAGGGTGGTATGGCTCTAGGCTATCTGGATGAGACAGAGTTTTTAAGAGTCATAGGTTGAAGTGTTTAAGCAGGTGTTACCAGAGGGCAAGAACAGTTTCTCTCTGTGGGATCCGTTTGTGCCATCCTTTATAAATAAATAACTGCAAAGATGATCTGGCTGAAAATGAACTCACTTAAAGGAAAAAACTTAGAGACATTATATTCCCAGTCCTATTGATCACAGAGCCAACATAAAGATTGTGCTAGCACAGGATAGGAAGTGCTGCTATCTGGATGTTCAGAGTAAGTGACCAGAGGATTTGGAATATAGAATGGTTTGGGTTGGAAGGGGCCTTAAAGATCATCTAGTTCCACCCCCCTGCCATAGGCAAGGACACCTGCCACTAGATCAGTTTGCTCAGAGCCCTGTCCAATCTGGCCTTGAACACTGCCAGGGATGGGGCAGCCACAACTTCTCTGGACAACCTGTTGCAGTATCTCTGGACTGCTTTTGAACTGATGCTTTTTTTTTTTTTTTTGGTAGTTGAAGGTAGGCTTAAATGCAAATCAACTCTGTCCCTAAGCAAAGCCTAGAGATTGAAATCAATATTCTGCAGGACACAGTGATTCTCCCTAGTGGTTCACCACTGCCAAAAGTGGGGATTCCCAGTCCTCCCCCTCCCTCCTTCACCTCATGCTACCACATGTTGGCTTGGGCATTCACTGGATTTAGCTGATTGCATTAGCTGTCAAAAAAATCCCAACTGTATAAACTTAATGAACAGTGTTGGCTCAGTCCAGGGAGCATGTCGACAGAGCAGGGCCCTGAGGCTGCAAAAAGGAGGGCAAAAACAGGTGGAGGGAAGGGAGAGCAGGATGTCCACACACCCCCACTCCCCATGTGTGGGACTGGGTGTTTTCTTAATTGCCCTGTGCTAATCAATTGCCTGGGGAAGAGGGTACAAGATTTTTAAAATAGGAGTGCTCGCATTGCAGATCCTTCCTGAAGGGAGGGCTTTGTTGGTTATGTTCTGGACAAGAGAACTAGGTGAATCTAGGTTGTCTCAAAGTACAGGCAATAATAGTTTAGTACATAAAGCCTTTCTGAAGCTGGAGTTGAGTGTGTAGGTTATCTTAAGTTTGTCTGTGCAGAGCATGGCATGCTACAGAACATACAGGAATGGTTTTACATGCTCTCTTCCCATCAATGCACCCACACTATGCCTCCAAAGCAAAGAAGATTGGGAAACTATGATCCAGCAATAACCTGTCCTCTATATAGTGAATTTCCTGAAGTACTGCTCTGTTAGTGGACCACAGAATAGATGAAGTTTCCCCACTGTAGAACTGCATTAGAAAGATTCTTGTAAGGCAGAGATCAGTCTTTCTTTTCCTTCTAGAGATTATCTTGCACGTCCACAGCCATCTTATAATAAGACCACTTAAATCAATGTTCAGAATAATTTGTGATTGCATAATTATCAATAAAGCCATAATGCTGCTCAGAGGTAATTTCTAGGGACACAGGAGGTAGAACGAATATACAAAGCTAAAGTCCTTGGGTTTTAAGGCTACATTACTGTGCAAGGGATAGGAACAGCAAAAATTCAGGTTTGTGCTAGATGGGTAGTAAGAAGCAGCATGACAAACTGCATGTGGTTTGTTTAGCAGAAGTGAAAACTGCTTGAACCAGGGTGATGATGAGAACTGTGAGTAGGTGACGTTTGCTAGTAATGTTGTGTGTATGTAGACCGTTACATCAGAAATTTCCCCTTGCTCCTAACAGAGTGTAACATAAGAGATGTGCAAGCGCAGGTTGACCAATGTGTTAGCCACCGTATCACAGTACTTAAAAGGAGATGTTATGCTACCTAAAATAACAGTAATTTTGTGAAGCTTTTTCTCTCACTGCTTCCTTTAATGTGTTTCTGGTGACACTGTACACATACCTTTTTCCTGGTAGGCAGGCTTGCTTGAGAGGGAATGTTTTTGTTGGTGTTTGTTTAGTATGGGATGAATAGGCATACCTGAAACGAACCTAAAGCAGTGCTTTGGCAAAAAGAAAATACTCAAATCAAGAAGGTGCCACAAAAATAAGAGCCCACACATTTACATTCAGAGAAAGAAATATCCTTTCCGACGTGCAAATACAGCCCAGTGGATGCTTTTAACGTGAAGTTTATTTAGAGGCATCTCCTCAGAGTTGCACCGGTGCACTGAGGTGCACTGCACTGGCCTCAGAGCTTCTGTTTCAGATCTTTGAAGAAACAGGCCTGAGCTGCAAAGTTTTGGATTGGACAGATTCTGTTGTTAATTCAAAGATGCTGGGATTTCAGGTGTGCTGCTGTGAACCAGGTCCTCCTAGCTCACAGGAGAGTCAGAGGTGGGTAGAGATCTGGAAGCAAGTTGTGTAGCCAAACCCAGTCATTCACTCACTCCCTCTCATCAGGACAGGGTCGAGAATCAGGAGGGCAAAAGCAGGGAAAACTCATGTGTTGAAATACGGACAATTTAATAAAAGTGAAGGGGGGAGGGAGGGGG
>NW_008665216.1:93666-98673 GCF_000695815.1 Acanthisitta chloris | reverse complement strand
CCTACCAGTGGACTACTTTGAGCAATGGCTACTTTGAAAGACTTCGTGCCCTCATTTTTATTCTTGAATGTGACCCATGGTGTGGTATATCTCTTTAGTCAGTTGAGGTTAGCATTCCTGGCTGTGTCCTCTCCCAGCCTTTTGCCCATTGCCAGCCTACTTCCAGGACTGGGCAGAGTGAGAAAGAGAGAAGGTCTTGATGTTCAAGAGCAAGCACTGTTCAGGAGTAGCTAAAACATTGGTGTGTTATCAACACTCTTTTGGTCACAGATCTAAAATGCCGCACCATATGGGCAGCTATGAAGAAAATTAACTCCATCCCATGCAGACTTAGTACACAAGCCCATGGTAGCAGTCACCATGGCAAGTAGCAGGAAGAGTAAGACTGAGCAAATAATCAGAGGACCAAGGGAAGCAGAAAAGGCTTGGGCACGAAGCAGAGTAGAGGGAGCTAGAGAGATCTGCAAGGTTCAGCAAATGGAAGAGAGATGTAAGTGGGAACAGGACAGAGGAACTGAAAATTCTGGCTATTGTAAAAAACTCGATAAATATTTTTGGAACACAAAGGTTGTTGGAGATTTGCACCTTCCTCTCAATTCTGATGTCAAAATAAGCTGGTGTCAAAATCAGCTGATATCTGACCTGGTGGCACCTTTATTCATGCATCGCTGATGTTTTCATCCTCTGTTTTCCCCCTTCCTTAACTTCTTTCCCTGGAAATATTCAAGATTGCCTAGTCCTTGTGTTAGCCAAGTTTTTTTTGCATCTTTGTTCTACCTAAGCTCTGTTGGGATCCATGGAGTCCTGAGAGTTATAGACTGAGACTTTGATAACTGTACCATAGATTTCCCTGAGCTGTGCAGTGCAACATGCTCTTTCATCCTCCTCTTCAGGCTGTGACAGCACACATGAGGGAATTATAACACAGCTGGGCCCAAGAGAGTCTGGTCAGGATACTCATGAGACGTTTTAAGGCTTATTTAGTTGACTGTACATCTTATCTCTTTAATACAGGAAAATGTCTTGAACATGTGGTTTGACTAGTGAGTTATGGAGAAAAAGGAGGCAACATCTCCATTTCTGACAGCATTTTAGAAGTCTTTACCTCTATCCTAGTCTCAACTCAATCCTTGTTATTTCCTGGCAGCTATTTTAAGCCCGGTGGCGTGGGTGCCGTCGCTGCTCATGGCTCCATCCCATGCGTGAACACTGGTGTTCCCACAGTGGAAATGAAAATCGTTCTGTGTTTTTTTTTGTTTGTTTTGTTTTGGTTTTGTTTCTTTTGTTGAAGCAGGGATGTGTGTCAAGTTAACTTCCAGCAGACTGCACCCTCTGCACAACTATTCATTGCAGGAACAGGCAGACAAAAACAGAGGAGAGGGAGGAATGGTTGGGTCATCCCTATACTTTTGGTCAGCAGCATAATTTAAAAATGACTGGTCAGCCTTCACACTGGGATGCTGCCTGTTGTTAACCATGTGCTGAGGGATATAACCAGTGATGGATTTTGTGGTGGGGAGGGGTCCAGGCCTGTTGGTGTGTGCCACCCTTAGGTCCTGCATTTGCTGAGCTCTGTAGATGCAGGCAGCCTCGTATTGTCCAGGAGTAGGAACACATATCTCTGTGAATGTGCTGCAATGTGCAAGTGAAAAGCTCTGCTTTTGATGTTATGTGTGCAGTCACTCTTGCACAAACCTGATTTTATTTTGCAGCAGCCTGGGATGCTGCTACAGTTTACTGACATCTGTTTTCTCTCTCTCCTGGCTGTAACTTTTGCCCATGCTTTTATACCACAGGTCTAAGTGCTTTCTTACTGGAGTTTGGGAAGTAGATTGTGTTTTGTGGCCTGTGGGGGAATTAAGAGGACTATGGTTGGTGAATATTCTGATAGTCCTTCTGGACTGTACATTTATTTCAGGGTTTTCTGCACTTGGTAGTTTTGAGGGTTAGGAGGGGACATAACTCTCTGCTGCCTACAGTTGCTGGGGAATTCACAATTTTTAAATAAAGCTTGAAAAAGGGGTAGTTGGGAAGTTACAAAAAGTAGAACAAAAATCCACTGTTTAAAAAGTCCTGTTCCTGAGGCAAACAGTTCCCTGTTACAAGTGAATCAGTAAGGACTTTTCCACCCAGCTTCAGCAGATGGAATGTTAGTGTCTTAATGGTACTAGAGGAGCCCAACTGCTGCTTCTGTAGACCTAATATACACATACCTGCATTTCAAGTGGTACTTGAGACTAAAAGCTATAATAATAGCATTAAAAATAAAAAGGGAATTAGCTTACATACATTCTCTGAAATAACTAAGCCTTACATCAGCTTCAAGAAAAGTAGTAAAGAAAGTCAAATCAGGTAGACAACTATAGTAATCAAGAATTTATTGCTGATAAATGGAGTTTTAAATTCTACTTAGTCTGAACAGAACATGGATACCTTTAGCCTGCTTAAATGCTGAAAGAGTCAAGTGAACAGGATTAGTCAAGTGAACATTAAAACTCAAGTAGAGCTCACTAGGTTGTATCGGTCTTGCTGCTGGACAAGTGGGAGCAGAAGATGATGTAGACGAGGTGAGGTGGTGAGTTTGCAGAAGAGGCTTTGCCCATACAATGTTAGCTTCTCTTTGTGACATTTCCATCATGTGTTTTGTTTGGAAGGAAAGCACACAAATAAGGAATTTGGAGTGGGTTTTAGGACATATGGGAACAGATAGTCTGATAGTTTCTGTAGAGGCTACTGGAGGCCTTAGTGCAGGACTACTTTGTTGTGTGACCTTTATCTTGGAATAACAGGCTACAATAAGGAGAGAGGGAGAAAAGCATCATTCTTATTTCTACCCTTCCAAAAAGAGTGTGAGTGAGTGTTTGGGCATTACTTCTCCCTCTTTGCTCACGACAGAGAAGTTAACTGCTGTGGAATGGGAAATCTGTTTCCATGTAAAATGAAGAAGGGGAAGGGTGCCTTGGAAATTTAGAAAACATATGATGACATATGCTTTCTTTAGAAACTCAAACATACGTGGTTGTTTGACCTTATGCAACATTTCTGTATTATTTTTCTTGAAAAAAAAAGGAAGCTGACAGCATTGAGTGGGAGATTTCTTCACATTTTCACTAGACCAGTGAAGTAGGGAAATAAAAATGTTCAGTCCCTGTTTTTAGATGGGAGGAGATGACAGTTATCTTGGAAGAATAACCTTTTCCTTGTTCTGCTGCTGGGAGCCCTGAGTGTCCTTGGGCAGGAACTCTTCCGCTCCTTGCTGCCAAGCCTTTGTTTGACCAGCCAGCAAGAAGAGAGTGCACTGAGGAGAGCAGCACTCCCCCCACCAAGCAGAGCCTGTGGAGAGAAAATGTGTGTCCTTTTCAGCACTGCTTCCCTTCAGTCTCATTTCTGGGTTTGAAAAAGTAACAATTTTGCTCTTGTAACTCCAGTCTAGCTCTTATGACTAACTGAAAGAGAGCAAAGACATGGAGAGTTTAGCTGGATCAACACCAAAGCTTAGGAAGTTACTAGTGGTTGGCTGAGCAGTGGTAGCTGTCCTTGCTTGTGTTCTTAGTCCACAGAAAACGGCTGCTTGTCTTCCTGAGGGAAGTCATATTACCCTGCTCTTGTCAACAGCCACGGTGGCTTGGCTTATGCATCCTGATATTAAACACCACAGCTTGATTGTGTTTGTGAGCCAAAGTTACCGAGCAGTAGAATTTCACAGTGGGTAGAACAGGGAGTTTTTCTCCATGCTAGGAATACTGTAGGTCCTTAGGCAGTGAGAGATGATTTCTTGAGGAATATGCACTCCTAGAAATAGTCTTTATGAAACAAAAGTTTCCAATGAGACTCCAAGCTTCATTGGATCAAAATGGTGTTCCATCCTGCCCAGCATCTTGTCTTCTTGTGGTCTCCAAACACAAACGTTGGAGCCTTGGGTTCTTTTCTTTTCTGGAAATGGTTAATTGAGGTGGGTGGATGCTCATTCTGGAGCGGTGGGAGCAAGTGAGGTGTTTAAATCTGCCTGTACAGGATAAAAGGCAAAAGAAAGCAGGTAGGTTATGTTGAAAAGATGTGGGAGTGATAGCTTATCCTGTTTACTTTTATAATTCCTGTGCCTGGAAAAGGCCACCACGTAAGTGCAGACAGCAAGTAGCCACTTGTAATGGCACAAGCAGAGTACTTTTATGGGTAAATTCTGGATATTCCATAAAAAGTACGGCGTGGAGAAGACCTGTGTGTGCAGTACTCTACCCAAGCACACAGAACTGTGTCCCTCATTGCTTGTCTTCAGTGTTCTGTCTGAGAAAATCTTTGTTTCTGTGCTGTGGCACCAGGCAGCAGAGGTGGACTTAGTTTGCTGATAAGCGTTGTTCTTTGCCGATGGGAAAGGAAGGCCTAGCTGACCTTCTGTCTGCTTTTGTACGGAAAGGAGATAGGATGTTGTTATGACTGGCCCCAGGGGCGGGGCTAACCCAGATTCTTGTTAATAGATCCCTTAGTGAGAATTAGAGTGAAACGACACCGAATGACCAGTGTTTATATATATATATTTCAGGTTTATTTTAGAACAGTTTAGTTGCAGTGGAAAGGAGGTATGTAGCCATTTTGGTTATTACCTATAGAAATATGGCCATATAAAAGTATAAAAACAACACTTAAGAAAATGTATACAAAGGAAAGAAAGAAAGACAGAGAGAGGAAGGGTAAGAGTAGAGAGTGGAGAGAAAAGATATCACCACCCATGGATCCAGAGATGAGACTTGATTGTTGCAATTTAGGTGTTTGTTGGTTGAAGTGATGGTCTTAGCCTTGATCAATTGGGGATGGGGAAATGCCACATAGCATAAAGTTCAGTGGGTTAATATACATTCAGATTCAGGTGGGAACGTCCAGGCATCTCCCCTGGTGGGGAGAGTTTTACCATGTCTGATGCTGCACTGTGGATCAAGCAGAGTCCTCTTGATACTGAGAAGTAGACTGAAAGCAGGAATTGAACAGTTAAAGCTGAAAGCATAAAGAATA
>NW_008665216.1:77629-92980 GCF_000695815.1 Acanthisitta chloris | reverse complement strand
ATACCTGCTACTCAGAGATACAAGTCTGTGAGTAGTTCTTTTCCAGCCTTTACTTGGCATCACTCTGGTGGAAGGCCTCAGAAATGAGTCTGGGGGCACTTTGGGGGTTTTTGATGGTTTATGATCTCTTTTCAAATGGCTGTTGGGCTGTTTCTCATGCCAGTGTAGTTGGGTCAGTTTTGCCTTATCAGAAGGGATGAATACCTTCAGACCTAAGTGTGAATGTCCTGATACCTTCCCCGGGATGGGGAGAGGAGTTTTTGCACCTGAGACAGTTGTGTGAGAGAGGAAACTGACAAGATAAAAAGCCTTATCCCACCTTGAAAGATCTGCTTCTTATCGGCCTTTTCCTTTGACTGGCTCGAAAACCAGCCAGTTGCTAAACAAAGGTTGGTTTGATGCTGTCATCCTTGGGTGATGGTGATGGGTGTACATGTCCATGCTCTCTGCCCCTGAGCTGTTCTTATGTACATCAGAGGTTTTGTCACCACACCCAAAACTCTCCTCTGCTTGGGCAGGAGAGTGCAAACTTAGCATCAGCAAATCACCCCATGCTTTTGCAAGTGGCAGATTGTTTGACACATTGACCTTTAGCAGTTCAGTCTCCAGCAGATGTGGAGCAAGATGGGCCATAGTTTGTTTTCTGGACTCCTGTACAGTGAAGGGAAGTGGCTTGTTTTGGTGTGATTTGTGAACAGTAGTAAGTTTGCATACAATGATGACATGAGAAACAAGACAAGCAGAAAATGATATAGGAATTGGTGGGTTCTTAACTTGATGCTGTTTAGGAATAAATAAAAAAAATCAAAACAAACCCCAAATAGTAGCTGTCACTTGGAACCAGTTGGCTTGAGAAGTAGAATTCTGAAATATTTCTGTTTCACCACGCACAGTTACTGTTTAAAGGGAAGTTTTACGTGGTGGATATTTGGAATCTTGCCTTAATCTTAATCATGCCTTTTCTTCAACAGCTACTGTGGAGTGAAATCGAATCTTTAATGCAAGTATAACTTGAACTTGCTATCAACATGTTTTTCTCTATGTCCACATGCACATCTGCCATGGCAGTAATTTTGTGATTGTTTTAGAGCCATTCAGAGCTACCTGGAAATAGGAAGTGTTTGCTGAAGACTGAAGCAGGCACACAGAGGTGCTAATAGTTTACAGTATCCCTTCCTCACTGCAGAATTTTGTCTCATCTGTTAGATCAGTAGACTTTTTTTTTTTGCTGTTTTTAATAAAAATTAAGGAAAAGCTCGTATCTCTCTTATGCTGTCATTTGTTTGTTTATATTGAATGTCTGGGCCTTTTTAGCAGAATATGATTGATTCAAAACTGAGTGCAGTTAAGATTCCTGGACAGCTCCTTTTCTTACTGACTGCTCTGCTAGGTCTCAGAGGTTGGAATGCTATTTGACATATGCTGGCTGTGAAATAAACTTGCTTAAGTGACATTTCCAAGGGAAAAGCCTAATACCCCCATGATTTCAGAATAGGTGCTTTGAACAGGGTAGAAATTTTGTTTCAGAAATCTGCTTTTTACTAACTCTGAATATTCATGTTGGAAAAATTGCAGTTTATTTGCTCAACAGGACCTTCAGTCTGGGCATTCTGCAACAAGATGTGAAAGCACATTTTGCTGGTGACAGTTCTTCATTTCATCTCTTTTTAACAGACCATAGACAGGAGACCTAATTCAAGTGAACTGAGGGAAAGTACTGAGGATAGAGGAGCTTAGGATAGGGAAGATGATTCAAAGAAATCAACTCAGCAGCATGATACTGTTAAGCAGCATTCCATCAATGATGGTGCTGGGTGCGTGGGGGATTGCTCCTCCAAACACACACCCCCTGGCTCCAAATGGACTGTTTTTATTTTCACAGATCATGCATATTCATTAGATTTCTAGAAACTCATGCATATATGCTAATGATTTCCTAGAAATCATCAGAATATCCCTGCCCTCCTTGCACCTGCACAGTTAATTGAGGTGGTTGTTCTTGGGGGTTCGCTGTGACCTGCAGTGGTCATTCCATAGTCTTTGTCACTTGTCTGCTGGATGACCTCTCCTGCTGGGCAGATGCACACCCCTTTTGGTCATCTTTCCAAACCTCAGAGCGGGTTCTAACTGCTGTTGGCACCTCATTTTCTTGGAGGAATATATTATCAATCCCATTCAGCCTTGTGCTTATCTTCCTCACTTGGTAGAGACACTAAGAGTTGCAATTTATCTTCACTTGTGCAGACATTACAAATTCCTAAGAGCTTAGTTTTTGCAAAAGTAACAGACAGGTCTTGAGCAGAAACTTGCAGCTACAACTACTGTTGAAAGTATGGCTAACATCTGTTACAACTATAGTTGCAAATATGAGTCTCCACCCCAGCTCCTTATTCAAAGTTATGTCATTAATCATAGGCTAAGGTTTACTTAGCCTTTCAAAGATCAAGACAATGATTCTACCTGGGACCAGAATGTGGAAACTGGATCCCTTTGTGGTGCCTGTCATATGATTGTGCTGACAGCCTCTTTAGGGTAATTCTTAGTTGACACATGGCTTAGTTTGCTTCTAACCCCAATTTGAATGTGTCTGATATTGCATGCTACATTAGTCAAGAAGTATTTTATAAAACAACTGTTAAAGTAATTTTTTTTTTCTCTTTTCCCCTACTGTAGCACACATCCACTGTGAGGAAGTGTTTGGCGTCATCGGAGAAAATTTTAGTTTTCCAGTAAAAATAAACCAAAGAATAGAGGAAATGACTTGGAAGAAAAACAAGGATAAAGTAGCTGAATGGGAAAGGCAAAAAAACACGACATATTATCTTTCTCTCCGTGGCAGAAGCTTGCTTAAGGACAATGGATGTTTGACTATATTGAACTTGGAAAAGAGTGATATTGGCACATATGAGTTACACCACAGGGATGCTAAGCAAGATCATTATTTAACCTTCATACTTGATGTGTTAGGTAAGTAGTGGAAGAACTGCATGAGGAATGTGCACCACTTTATTCACTTAAAAAAGGCTGGAAATGGGATTGTTTATTTGTCAGGGAAGCGAACAGAAACAGAAGGGCTGTTCTTTGGCTCTATTGTTAAGTTGCTTAGGGACTTGGAACAAATTTTCAAAGGTGGCATCTGTGTGCTGGTCATTACTCACCTTGGAATGACTGTACTTGCAGGCAGACAACCAAACTCTTTGAGTAAGCTGACCAAATTATCTCAGGCATTATGTATCTATTAAAGATGCTGCTGCAAGCATGTTATACATGCTCAAATATTCGTGGCATCATGATGTGCCACAGGATCTCTTCAGCTTCACTAGTAATCTGGGAAATATATTTGCCCAGTGTGTTATATTAGTCCTATTGACAGTGAACCATGAGGAGTCTTGAAGTAGACATGGAAGAATCACAAACAGGGCCACTTCTAGAAACACATTTCTCTCCCATGCACATATGCATGTGCACACACACGCACACTTTATATGTGCACTTTTGTCTATGTCCTCTCCTGCTGCTTTTGTTGCTCTAGTCCTTGTCCTGTGCTAAAATTCAAGGCAGTTTACAACTAAAGTAATACAGAATATTTTCTCTCCTTTTAGATCCCCCTTCGGAACCTGAAATAAGTTGCAGCATCAGTGGTGATAACTTTGTGTTAAAATGTACAGCAGATTTCCAGAGGCCTCTGAATTATGCTTGGAAGTTCAGTAACAAGAAAGAAAGTCTTCAGACCCAAGAGATTTACATCCTTAAGGAGAATGTTGATAGTACCCAGAGAGTTACGTGCTTTGTTAAATTCTCACAAACAGAAAAGAGCTCTGAAATCTCTTTGGCTCAATGTTTTCCAGGTGAAAAAGGTAATGAAGGTGTCAGGTTATCAACACAGGTCTAAGAGGTTTGGTTGGGAAGCAGCATGGACTTTATAAAATTGCTCCTGACTTCTCAGGAAGTTGAATTTAAAGAGTAAAAAGCGTCAGAAGTGATTTGTTTGCTAAAAGTGTGTATAAGGTTGCTGAAAGGTATGAGCTTGACAGGTTGATCCCCCTGGAAATATACTTTTTTTGCAGGGATCTAACAGAATAAAGCTTTCAGCTGTGACTTGATATGGTTAATAATAAAGAGGGAGACCAATTTAGAAGATCTCTTCTGAACCTTCTAGCCTTGTGTAATTAATGCTAATGACTTTGCTCTTTGTACTGCTCTCCATGAACTGAAGTGAAACTATTCAGTTATTTCAAGTGAGTCATCTAGCAGCCATTAGATAAAATAACTTCTCATGTAACATGTGCACGAGTCAATGAGCATAATTCTTTTCCTTCCTTCCTTCACAAAGATATATAAAGTAGGAAAGAGAGTTTTCCTCCTATTGCTTATTGCTTTGGGACAACCTTCAGCTTGAGGCACTTTTTTTTTTTAATTTTCTTTTTAAACATAGAGTGGGAACATGTTTGGAACCATCTGGTTTGCAGGGTGTGTTAAGCAGTCCCTATCTGAACAAAATTTCCCATTTCTATGCAAATTTTCTTGGTCTACCAGTATAGAATTCTTCTTTCTTCACTGGAGTTATATATTAGATATCTACTAAAGTAATATATCACACAGTGGCTTTTTAACTAACCGATCTGTTTGTTTTTCAAAGGATACAGCGTTCAAAAAAGAAACAGAGGTGCTCTTATTGCAGTTCTTGTCGCCTTCATTGTAATTGTAATCCTGTTTCTCCTATTCAAATATGGTATGTATAGCATTTCCTAACTAAGCTTTACATATTTCAAGATTATGCTCATCTAAGGTTCTGTAGAATGCATGGAAGTTTCTGCCCATGGGATATTTTGTAAATACAGTAGTAGAAACAAGTACAATTTAGGCAAAGACTGCTAGATTTTAAGGAAATAATATACTGAACTCTCTTGCACTTGGATACTGGGCTCTGAGTATTGGGAAACGCTGCAGTTTGCACTCCCATGTTTCTCCCTCAGACTGGGTAGTTTCTACTTACCAAGTAGCTGTACCCTCTCCTGTTTCTGTCTGAGTTTTCACAGCCTTTTGTGAGAGCACCATAAAGCTGCCCTCAAGTTCAGATTTATTACTGGGACAGGCTTATAGCAGGGCCTGTCGAATACTGTATGCTGAGTCTAATCTGACAGCTTGGAGTGGCCAGCTCATAAATAGGGACTTCTGTGCCTCCTGTCAGCCTGTACTGCCATCATCTTGGAGTTCTGTATCCCTACACTGAATTCAAGTGGGGGTTTTTGGTAAATCTGACAGCTTATTCAGAGATGGTAATTGTAGGCTATCACTGCATATTGCTTGCTGCCATCTTTTTGGGTTAATGTGTCAATTTGTCTTCTGATTTGAAAAAGAGCTGCACACCATTTCTTCTCTTTGTGTTTGAGAGAGTCCCAGGCAGGAATACATTTATTCATGCTGGCATTTCTTCACCTTATGAGTGCTCTTGTTGGCTTCTGGGTGGAGTTACCACTTGTGGCTGCAGGGTGAAGAGTATGGGGGTTGCATCTCCTATGTGGGAAAGACTATTTGATGATATTCTGGAGAGAGGTTCTGATCAGTACATAAATAGATATATATTGCATGTGGACCTTATGCTTTCCTGCTCATTCTCTATTTTATTTTCTGTTGGCATGGAATCACAAAATAAACTAGGTGGGAAGACATCTGGAAGTTTCATCCAATTTGCTGCTCAAAGAATGACCAACTTCAAAGCTAGGTCAGGTTGCTTAGAGCCTTGTCCAGTCAAACTGAATAATTCCAGGAATGGAAATTCCTTGGCCTCTTTCAGCACCTGTTTGAGCACTGAATCACCCTTGTAGGGAAGGATATTTTTCTTATTTCTGTTAGGCATTGCCCTTTGGCAACTTGTAGTCATTGCTTCCTGTCCTTTTGTTATGTACTTGTGGGAGGGGTTTCCTTTGTTTTCTATAGTTATTCAGAGACTGCAATCAGCCCTAATCCCCTTGATTGCCTTCTTCTGGCATCTCCTGCCTCCTGTACATCTTGGTGAACGTTTACTGGGCTAGCTTCAGAAAGTTAGTGGTTTTTTCATGAATCAGGAGCCTAAAACTAAACAGAGTACTCAACATGTGATGTCACAAATACTGAATAGAGGGGAAGAGTTACTTGTGTCGATGGGATGACCATGCTTCTGCTAATACAGCCCAGTATTTGGTAGGCTTCTACTGCAAGGTCACATTTCTGACTAACGTTCAGCTTGTCAATGCACCAGGGCTTCCAGGTCCTTTTTTGCAGGGCCATTTTCTAGCCAGGCAGAGCCCAGCCTGTAATGCTCCATAGGGTTATTTCAAGAAGTTCAGGCCTTTGTTTGCCTTTGAACTTGACAATTTTTCTGCCACTACATTCCTCCAGGTTGCTGAAGCCCATTTCAGTGGCAACCCTGCCTTCCAGCATACCCCCTACTCCTCAGTTTGATGTCATCTGCAAACTTTCTGAGGTTGCCTTCTGTGCCCTTGCCCATTTTGGTGCTGTGAAACAATACTACATTTGGTATCAACACACAGAGAATATCACTCATAACTGGCCATCAGAATAAAAAAATTCAGTTATTTCCCTCCAAATAGTGAATGTTTGAACATGCTAGAAAATAAACTTGTTTTGCTAGGATAAACACTGCACAGGTATAATCAAACAGCAGGAGAGATTTACTGATTTGATTACAAGAGTCAGAGTCATAAATTGTTAAGCTCTACTTTAGATTTGATTAGATGTGTCCTGACTTACTGTTGCAGGAGGTTCATTCTGTTGATCTCTCACTGACTGTCTTTGCCCCAAAACAATATTTCATTCTTTGTTCTTCAAGTCAAATATTCAGTTGCATGTTCTCAGTGAATGGTTTTTTTTCGTTTGGTTTGGGGATGGGGTTGGGGATGGAGTGGATGGAGGCTGTCAATGGGTTTCCAAAGGCACAAAACTTTATTTCTGAGTAATTTCCTCAGGTGGTTTATTTGTTTGGGTGCAGGTAGAAATAAATGTAAAACAGGAAGACGTGCTCCGAAGAACAGTCCAGTGCATGGCTCAGGTAAGACTGTGTCACAAATGTGTGGAAATCAGACTGTTGCTTTCATTTGGTCTAGGGTTGTAAGTTTTTCTTTTGTGTCAGTATAGTCATTCATTGGTGAGGTAAAGGAGTAAGTTTTCTTATAGTGTAGTTATTTTTTCCAGGTCATTAATACATACTTTCTAAAATAAATAAATTTTATTATAGGAGAACAGCAGCAACTTTTCCCTGGGGATGGCCAAGGGCAGCATAACTCAGACAGAGGTAAGAAACCTGTGTCAGGCTATTGATGTTTCTGAACATCTGCTGTTGGTTGGAGCAGGGAGTCTGATCTGCTCTTTCCTTCTCTGCAGAGTCTAAGTTCTTGGATTGATTTTCAGTGTGTGCACATGTGGACTTAAAGTCTCAGTTGAGGTCCAAAACTGGATAATTGTAGGGACCTACACTTAGTAAATGTGTTAGTGGGGCTGGCAGAGTTTCTGACAGTGAATGGCCTGAGATTTCCCTGGTCAGCAGCTGTCTTTGGAGGTGAATTCCATTTCTGACAATGGAGGACCAGGGCTGCCCTCAGGATGAGGGCTGGAAAAGCACACACTATAAGGCAATCTGTCCGATGGAGAACTTACTCTTTACCAGTTTGGTTAGGGCTGATTTACATGCTGAAATGAGCTTAATATTTTTTCTATCTCTTTTAATCTTACTGTTTCTATAAAATTCTTTGAGAAATTTGGTTGATTATTTTTCTAGACTCAGTATTCATATCAAGTGCTTAGGGCTGGACATGAATGTAATACATTGCTTGTTCTCATGGAAATTTCTTGCTGGCCTGTCTTGGAAATTGGGCAGCTAACCTTTTTCTCTGTGCACTGAATTTGATTTGAAGTGCTGGTGGTTCCAGTGGGTGGGGGTTGATGTTATGCATGTAGCAGTATGTTTAATGATAACTGTTGAAGGTATTATCAAATCAGCCTGGCAGGAGTTTCCTGTTAGTTTATGTTGGTCATGTCTTGAAAATCCTTCCAAGGCCTGGTGATGACAGGCATGTTGCTAGTCTGGTATGCAGAACCATGGTCCTTGCTTTTGATATGTAGCTCTGGAGTGTGCTTGCATCCATTGGGCCAAGTTGCAATTGTCTCCTTTGCTTTCTCCAACCCATTGCAGTTGTTTCAGAAAAAAAATCTCTTAGCAGTACATTTTGATTCACTCTTACTCCATTTTACAAGCCTGTCTTCTCTTTGTAACTGCCAGGATAAGAGAAGTCAGTGGGAGGAACTTCTCACCTTTTTCCAATAGTTTCTAGGTCTGTTTCCCCATCTGTGATTTATGTGATGCTCCTTTGTGGGCAGTACAGATTTTCAGGGTGCCCTGCATTTCTGTCTTCCTCTCCAGATCTCCACTTGGACTTCTGCTGTCCATTCTAATTCCTGTTTAATACCTTTACTGATGATCTGGATGAGGGGATTGAGTGTAGTACCCTCAGTAAGTTCATGAACAACACTAGGTTGGGTGGGAGTGTTGATCTGCTAGAGGGTATGAAGGCCCTGCAGAGAGATCTGGACAAGCTAGATTGATGGGCTGAGGCCAACAGTATCAGGTTCAACAAGGCCAGGTGCTGGGTCGTGCACTACAAGAAAGACGTGGAGATGCTAGAGTGTGCCCAGAGAAGGGCAATGGAACTGGTGAAGAGTCTGGAGCACAAGTGTTGTGAGGACCAGCTGAGGGAGCTGGAAGTGTTTAGCCTGGAGAAAGGGAGGCTCAGGAGAGACCTTATCACTCTCTACAACACCCTGAAAGGAGGATGTAGCCTGGCGGGGGTTGGGCTCTTCACCCAGGCAGCTAGTGACAGGACAAGAGGGCATAGCCTCAAGTTGTGTCAGGGGAGGTTCAGGTTGAACATCTGGAAGAATTTCTTCATGGAAAGAGTTGTTAAGCATTAGAATGGGCTGCTCAGGGAAGTGGTGAAGTCACTGGCCCTGGAGGTGGCACTTAGTGCTATGGTGTTGACAGGGTGGTGATTGGTCAAAGGTTGGACTCGATTATCCTTGAGGTCTTTTCCAACCTAAATGATGCTGTGGTTCTGTAATTTGCATTGGGTTATTTTTGTTTGGGTTGGGGTTTTTGTTGAGGTTTTGTCTGGGGTTTTTTTTTACTACCTTTATTTGCAGCAAGATGGTTCTGTCCTCTGGCTTCTGGGTCTGTGTGTTGGGGTGTGGAAAACACTCTATATGGTGAGCAGCCAAGGAAGGGGACAACTCCTTTAGTCTGTACTCCTTTCACAATGGTGAATTTGGCCAATGTGTTCCAGCTGTAACATGTATCAGTCTTGATGCCAGGACCACTGTGGCCTGTTTTTAGCAATCAACCTCAGTAAGCCCCAAGGAAGTCATGCAGATTAGGAAGAGTAGGGGAAAACTCTTAAAAAGTTCTTTGTTTCCAGAGCAAATACTGTTTCAGTGGCGACTGTCCAAAGCTCCTGCCATTAGGTGCAGGCTCAAGTGCCCTGTTGGAGTGTTCCAGTGTTGAACTAACAGTGCCTTCCATGTGAGATACTCACTCTGGTGTCTTATATGAGCTGTTGAGTCAGCGTAAAGCTTGGAACAGAATGTTTCTTGAATTGCAAACTACTGTGACACTTTGCAATGATTTTCTGTGTGTTTACTTAAATTTCTTGAGTTGCTCTTTAATTTCTGAAGTTTCTTAATGTTTTTATAGTTTTTGAGGGTTAAAAAACATTATGAGATCCCTACTGATGGGCCTGGAAAAGATGCCACAGGTAGGGAGGTAGCACTATGGAAGCAAGGGTTTGGGTTTTTTTGTTGTTGTTGGGTTTGTTTGGTTTATTTTCCTCCTTTTATGCCTCCCCCCAGCATATCAAAGTCTTATGGGCTTTTTAGCAGGATTTTGAGTAAAAAATTACATTTCATATTTTCATACATTTTTCCAAAGCTGTGGTTCTAGGCCCTAGTTCAGAGATCACTGAAGTCTAGAGACTATGAATGAATCGGAAGGTGAAAAAAGGAGAAGATGGGTAGGAAAAAACCTGCAACTAGCTGCCCCAAACCCTCATTTTGGTACTGCACTTAAATTTGCTTTAGAATATCTCTATTAGAGTTTCTTTAAGGCTTGTAAAGAGCAAGGGTTTAACATCACAGTGTTAGTGCAACACATAGATGGAGTAAAAGCAGGTTTGGGTTCTCTTCTCAGCTGTCTCTGGCAAATCTGTGCAGCTTTATCACCTTAAGTAAACCTACTTCAGAAAGATTTTGCGAAGCTGTAGACATAACTATAGACAATGTCGGTCATGGTCTGGGACCATAAGTGGTTGCTGGAGGGAATCTGAAGTTAAAATTAATTGTGAGTCCTTAAAAAAGTGGTATAACTTACTGGTTCTCAGGAGTATCTGCTTAAAGTGTCATTTTATGACTGAGTAGCATATTTTGCAGACGACTGTGCTACTTCCATACACATTGCTAAGGAGGATTTCTGTTTTCTTGCAGATACATTTTTACAAGTTGATCTTTGTGAGAATGAAAAGCCCGAAGCAGGTAACAAGCAAGATGGTGCCTTAAAACAAGGGAACATGAAGGGGGGAAGTAATTTGCACATGGCCTTTTGCAGTCCATAACATATTGGCATGGTCTCAGTATAGAGTTTATCATTCTTTTGTTGGCCTAGAAGGACTTGTTGCCTTAGGAACAGTAAATGTTGGTGGGTAGATCACTAGGTGAGAAGCCAAAAAGACTTGGATCCTTGTTTTTGGAAAATAGCACAGAACAAATGCCTTCTTGGGGCTGTATCTTCCCTCTTGATATGATGAGAATGATGCTGCATGCTGTGTTGGCAAACCACTTACTTCCCCATCTGTGGAAGAAGAACTAAGCATGTATGAGAGAACTCCTTTTTATAGCAAATAAGCAAATTACCCTTTTGTCTAATGCTACCTTTTATTACATACAATAGAGTGCAAGGCTATTTGAATACGATGGCATCATGGGTTGGTGGTCTTTGCTTTCTGCTGGGAAAAAACCCTCAAACAGGACCTAAGACATTAAAATGCTGCACTTCAAAGCTTTGTATTGGTGGCAAATAGATCTGAGCCTCAGCGTACCTACTTAGAGATGGGATGCTTACAAGCTTGCAAAATTCTTATTTGGGAGATAAAGCAGGCTTCTCCTTAGAGAAGCACCATTTGTGGATGCAATATCTTCCACTTGCTTTATGCTCTAGGAAAGTCTTTTGAGTGCATTCGTCAAGCATTGAAGCAGAGCTCCACTTCTTTTTTCTTAGTACAGTCATTGTAATTTTCAACGAAATTCTGAGACCTGTATATTTTTCTAGAACTTCTTTTTACTCCAAAGGGCTAGTGAAATTGAACATTATTGTTCAAGTCAGAAAAAGAAGATGGATTTTTTTCCCTAGTCTCTTGCACTTGTGATTCATTCCCTCACTAACTCCCACCATTTTTCACAAGCAGCTGATAATAAACGGGTTGAAGAAAGCCGAAGTTTTTTTTTCTGATTAAGGAAAAAATCCCTAATTATGACAATAAGGAAAAGGAAACCCAGAAGCCTCTGGGCTTTGCTGCTTATTCTTCCTGCATGAATTGTAATGGGCATAGAACAGATTCCTTCATCTGAAGAAACAGGAATTGTGTAGCTGATGGTAAAGGCATGGTGTCCTGTGGGATTGTCTTATCACTTGTGTAACTATTTCCACATACATAGACATGGATACAGGAGAAGGAGGCTTATTTTATGTGTGTCTAAAACTAGAAAGGATGGAAACACAGTTCAGGCAAAATAGAATCAGGTCCATGGATAAAGGTTGTCAGTTTGGACACTAGAGGAAGAAAATAAAATACTTTATTTTGTTGCAGTGTAGAGTGGGAACATCAGGAAGGAGAGTTAGTGCACCTCTGTGCAGTACATCCTTCAGCACCTAAGTGACAGTCAGTCATTGCTGTATGGATGGGAAATAGTAGGCAAGGCTATGATGTTCTCTGAAATGAGTGTACCAAACAATTTTAAATGGGCCTTCTGCTGATAGCACACCAGTACATAACTATTGCAGAGGAGAAGGTGTGCTGCTGAGCCCTGGGCTGCACAGAACAACAACCTGTGCTGGTGAGGGGAAGAAGCAATGAAGTGTGCTCCTGAGGGACTGTAGCTATTCTCTGATCTCTTTTCAGACAGAGAATTGAACAAGGAGGATAGTGCCCTGAAGGACAAGGAGACAGCTAACGGTGGTGTAAATGAGGAAGGTAAGTGTGGAGGAGTCAGTGCTACTGACTGAGTAGGCAAACTGGCTAGGATCCCTTGGAGTTTAAGGCTCAGAGCAACTTCTGAATAATGCTTCATAATGGAAGTATTGGGTAGGATTGTGCCATGAATGCTGAAAACATGACTATTGTGCAGGAGTTTCAGGAGCAGAGTTAACCAGCTTTCAGATTGTAGTTAAGGACAGAGTGACTCCTGCATTTTTGCCTTCTTTACAAATAACCCCAGCAGAGCATATAGACTTGAAGGCTGTGTGATTTATGAGGCTAGGGATTATTTTTTCTAGGTAGAGAGCCACACCTGCTATAAAAAAATTGACCAGCTTTGGGACCTGCAGGTCTGTCCTCAGTTATCCAACAGATATGAAGAAGCTGCATTTTACCCAAGTTTTGACCCAATATAAATTTGGGTTGTATAAAACTTGGCAAAGTAGAAACTTAGATAAGTCCTTGGGCACAGGATACACTGATTTCTCCCATGACTGCACTATTTAAGCCACATGGTGGCCCACATGGTGCCCCATGGTCAACTCTACTCAGCACCTTTTAATGAGGAAAGTTCCCTTGAGGTCAAGCCTACAGCAGAGATCCTCAGAATTTTGTTCACATGCTCATTAGGGTCCATAGAAATGTTTCAGATCCTTGTACCTACCACACAGTTCAAATTACACCCAAACAACTGAAAGCTAGCCTGAGTATATCAGCAGCACATAAAGCTTCCTGCACAACTGTGGTTTGAGTTTGATGCCCAAAATCTGTAAAATCAGTTCTACAGCAGCAATCAAGCTCTGATCTCATTTGTTCTGGGATTAATGAGGAGCAACATCTCCTGCAGGCACTGCTTCCATAGGTTAAACCCAGTATAAGAAAAGAGATCAGGACCAAGGAATCAATCAGGATGTGTCTTGTGAGCACAAGTACTTAGCAGCAGCCTCTACTTACTCTGAGTTTCCCTTATCAATAAAAATCAGGTCTCAACATCAGCTTGTGCTGGGACTCAGGGATGTCAGAGGGCAGGTTCACTTCTTGGAATACAGGCAGCAATTGCTGGATTCAATTTGTACACACACCAGAAAGAACTGCATCTTGAGTGAGCTTCTACTCTCTGCTATTGAAAACTGCCTGGTTTTGCATTCACTGCAAGAGAAGATTGGACAGGAGTTTTTCACAGGAAAAAACATGTTTATTCTTCTCTAGTTATTGTGCAGGAGACATTTGTAGAGAGGGACACAGGGAATGGCACTGCATATCCTGTCACCAAAACCAGCAGGAAGTCAGGTCAATTTATTCTCCCAAATGTTTGACTTCACCTCCCTGTAAGAAAAAGACCCCAAAATCTACCCACCACAAAAACCAAACAACAGTACCAATAGTAGTAAAAAACCCTTCACTGCTGTGGTGGAGACATTAGATGGAGCAGTATAGTTTCTGGGAGCAATTTCAGCCAGTTCCTCTAGACAATAATTTTTTTGGCCATTACTTCTCACATTAATAACAAAACACAATGCTTTGTCCAAGCAGGAACACAAGCTACAGGTTTACCATAAGACACGTGACAAAGGCCATCTTTGTGTGGAGATTTTTTTAGTTCCCAACTTAGTAACTATTGCTAAGGAGCAGACAGTGTCGTCTTGATACATTTGTTGATGATGCAATAGAGAAGGACACTTGATACAGGAACAGTGACTTAAAAAAAATTTGAAAAAATATATAAAATGCTTCGCTTTGAGTTAGAGATTATTTTGGGCATCAGTTAGTGACTTTGAATGTTAAATAAAAAGTGCATATATATACACTACAAAAAGATACGACAAAGGCTTTTTCATTTTAAGTATTTTTTAAATAAATTATGAGCACATATTTACAGGCAGCAGTACAGGTAAGGTGTGTAGCCCTACCAAAAGATCCTCTCAAACACTTCCTGCAGTGCAGCTGCAAATAACAAGTGGTTGTGTGAGTGGAAGCAGATTCCTACATGGTATGTGCAGCAATCAGGAAAGATCTTAAGTTTCCTGTAGGCTCTGTACTTCCTACAACAGGACAAGGTACAGGCATAAGTTACCTGTGATCCCTCTCATACTGTTAGTAACTGTTACTTAAGTAGGAGGGGCTGGAGGTCTGAAATGAAGAATACAGGGTGGCAGGAATAACACAGACCTCAGAAGGAAAAAAAAATTGGCAGAAGGGAACATGAAGATAGAATGCACAAATGTACACAGCGTGGAAAGCAAACAGCAAGAATTACAGCTCTCCAGAGTTGACACAACTACAACATTGCTGTAGTGCCTGGGACATGGTGAGACAGCTTGCATGACTGGAGCACAGCAGTGGATGCCTAGAAGCTCTACAGGAAAGTCATGGAGGAAGGAAGGGAAAAGAAGCTGCTCTCTCTGTAAAAGTGGCTGAAATATATGGAGCTCTGACACAGAAGAGGTGGCAGACTGGGTGAGAGTTGTGAGTGACCATCCTAGGAAAGATCAGTAGGCCATGGTTGGAGCATGCTAGAGCCCACCAGATCAGGGTAAGGAAGGAGGTAAAGGCTTCTCTAAAAATCTTGAAGCAGTCTCTGACACACAGACTCTTGCACACAGAGGGGAACTTCAGATATCTGCTGGAAAGGCAACACAATTCATAGAATCATAGAATCAACCAGGCTGGAAATTCAAGCAGTCAGGAAGATTTCTGGACAGTGTCAGAGACAACTTCTTCACACAGCTTACCTGATATCCCAGCAAGGGCTGATGTGTGCCATTATCTGATGCTCACTGACAGAGAAGGACTGGGTGGGGATGTGGTCCCAAATGGCTGCCCTGGCTATAGTGACCAAGAAACAGCTGCAGATACTGATAGGAGTGGGGAAGGTAAAGACCTGAATACATGTCATGTGTTTTTGGAGAGTAGATTTCCACTTATTCAGGAAAACAATAAGCAGGATCTCATGAGAGAGAGTTCTGAAGAGGAAAGGAGCTCAATGGAGCCATCAGGCTTTTAAGAAGGACTTTCTCCAAGCATAAGCACATGCCATGCTGATTGTTAGGAAAACAGG
>NW_008665216.1:67563-77578 GCF_000695815.1 Acanthisitta chloris | reverse complement strand
CAGGGTTCCAGTGCTCAAATTCCTTAAACTAGATGTGGCGGGAGGAACAGACTACAATAGAGCAATTTAGGAACACTGCCTGGACAGGGAAGCATGATGTCAGGAAAGCCTGGGCTCAGGGAGGTTTGAAACCACTGTGGGATGGACAGGACAATAAGAGCATCCTCTGCTGCTAGGTTGTTTGTAAAAGAATAAACAAGGAAAATGTGGGGCTGTTATTGAACAGGGGATTGATTTAGTGGTCACTAATGCTGATAAGTATAGGCTAGATGAGCAGACAGTGAGGTGGACTGAAAACTGGCCAGATGGCTGAGATCAGAGGGATGTGATCACTGCTATGAAGTCTAGTTAGAGGCCAAATATGTAGTGGTGTACCATAGTACTGGGTCCAGTGGTTAGAGGCCAAATATGTAGTGGTGTACTTCAGTACTGGGTCCAGTCCTCTTTAACATCTTCATTAATGATGAAGGTCAGTCAGGCTCACTTTCATCCCTGGGAGAATCATGGGGCAAGTCTTCGTGCAACATGTTTCTGGTCACAGAAGAAAGTTGGTGATTGGGGAATAAGTGTAAATCACAGTTGTCCAAGTTGTCAGCCTTTTTTGGATGAAATTACTAGATCTGCAGATGAGGGGAAAATAATGGGTGTCATATACCTTGACTTTAGCAAGGCTTTTTATGCAGTGTCCCCAGCATTGTTGGGAGTCCTAAGATGGGATGTCCTAGTCTGGATAGGAGTCTGTCTACGTGGGTAGAAAAATTGCCAGTTTGTCAAGTCTTGTGGTTAGCCACTCCACTGTGTTTAACAGTGGTTAATGGGCTGTACTCCACATGGATGCCAGTGGTAAGTGGAGTACCACATAGGTCTGTATTTTTTTGTGACCTGGACAAGGAAGCGAAAACAATGTCACTGAGTTTGTAGATGACAACAAAATGTGGAGTGCAGACAATCAGTAAAGGAGCAGGGCAGATGCCTGCATGAACCTCATGAAATTCTGCAGTGACCATGCAGGGTCCTGCACCTGGGTGGACCAACACCCTGCAGTCATGCAGGCTGGGGACTATCTGACAAGGGAGCAGCTCTTCAGAAATGTACCTGGGAGTCCTCTTGGACAGTACACTATGAGTCAACAGTGCTCTCTGGCAGCAAAGAAGGCTGAGAGCATCCTAGGCTGTTTTAAGGAGTACTTAAGCCAGTGGATTGAAGAAAGTAGTTTTTTTCCCATTACTTGGCACTTGTTAGATGACATATGGAGTATTGCATTTAGTTTATGGCCCAACCAGTGCTGGAAGAGTGCTGATAAATTTGAGCATGTTTAGCAGAGTGTCACCAATGTGGCTGGGCAGGAGGACAACTCCTCTGAGGAGAGGCTGAAGAAATTTGGCTTGTTCAACCCCAGAGAAGAACAGACTTTCAGGGTACCTAACAGCAGCTGCCAATACCTATTGGCTGAGCCGATGTTTACTGAGGTGTATTAGCAGGGTATCAAGGTGATGGTCCTAAATTAAAGCAGATGAGATTCTGTGTGGATATGAGGAAAAGATTTCTGCCTCTAAGTATAACTATCACTAAGACAGTCAGCAGAGTCATCATGGAGTTTCGACCCTTGGAGGTTTTTAAGACCAAAATGGAGAAAGTCTTGAGAAACCTGTCTAGAACTGAATGTTGAACTGTCATTGATAATGATGTTGGGTTACACACCCTCCTGAAGTGAACCTTAGTGATTCTGTTTGTCTTAGGAATTGTAGCTGACTACTCATCTCTAAGCAATGACTGATACCACTGTGAAGTTAAGCAGTGAGATATTCCTGAGAACTGTAGCTCTACTGTGATCTCTTTTTCAGAATCTTCTGCCATGCAGAACAGCACCCTGACATCCAACTGTGCAGTTGACCACGATGTAACTGAGGGAGGTGAGTGCCTGTTCTGAGCTGGGGGTCTGTCCTTGGGGAAAGGTGTGGGCCTTTTGGCATCAGATATGGATGTTGGCAACATGTTGAGTTCTAACTAGCTACTCAGACTTTAGCTATGAAGCCGCACCTTGAAGCTGAGCAAGGCAGGGGACTGTAGTTGTCTTCTGATCTCTCTTCAGACACCTTTGAGAAGGAGAACAGCAGCTTGCAAGAAACCAAGCATGCAGATGACAGTGGCATAAATGAAGGAGGTAAGTGCCTGTACTGTGGAGCAGTCTTTGTTAATTGTGACTTTTGTGTAATGCTTCTTGATATGAAGTTATGGATGGCACCACAGCTGCTGAGTGCCTCCAAACAAATGGCCCAGACCTCAGTCAGATTATCCTTGATCCATCTGGGCCAGAGATGTAGTGTGTTGTGAGGTCTGGGGTTGTCTGAGTATTGCCTTTGTCCTTGCAGAAGTGACCCAGGATGCAAAAGGTGGAAATGGGGAGTATGTGAACAACTATTCCAGCCGCAGTAGAGAAGGTATGTGAGGGTGAAGCTCCTTGTGTCTTGGGAGAGTGGCACAGAGTTCAAGAGTAGCAATGCTGGGCTTGTCTCTGAACCCTTTGTACTGAAGTAGAAAACAAGAGTGGAGGGAAGTGGTATATGTGTGGTGAGCATGTGCTTGTGTGAGGTGTGCTAGGGTATCAGATGTTTGTGATGGAAATGTTCAGAAGACTGGCCAATGTAGCCACTTAAGAATCACAGAATGGTTTGGGTTGGAAGAGACCTTAAAGATCATCTAGTTTCAGCCTTGCTGCCATGGGCAGGGAACCTTCCACTAAATGGGTTATTCAGAGCCCCATCTAACATGGCCTTGAACACCTCTTGGGATGGGACATCCCACAGCCTCTCTGGGCAACCTGTTCCAGTGCCTCTCCACCCTTATGGGCAAGAATTTCTTCCTAATATTTAATCTAAACCTACTCTGTTTCAGCTTAAGGCCATTCCCCCTTGTCCTATCACTCTGTGCCTGTGTGAAAAGTCCTCCAGCATTCTTATAGGCTATCTTTAGGTACTGGAAGGCTTCTACAAGGTCTCCCCAGAGCCTTCTCTTCTCCAGGCTGAACAGTCCCAACTTTTTCTTAGCCTGTCTTCATGGGAGAAGTGCTCCAGCCCTTTGATCATTTTTGTGGCCCTCCTTTGGACTCATTCCAACAGGTCAACATGTTTCTTGTGTAGGGAGCCCCAGAGCTGGACACAGCTGCACAGAGTTTGAAACTGTTACTAACATGCATTAATAACACACCTCTTGCTCTTGTTTGCACTTTGGCTTTATTCCATGTCTAAACAAGTGATGAAGGGTTATAGTAGCTGAGTTGTCAGTAAGGCAGTGACAAAGCTGGTATCAAAGTTCAGCAGTGGTTCTTATTATAATCTTAATCTGTCTAAACTTTGCAGACACACCAGCAATGAGGAAGTTTTATTACATATTTATGTGCAGTTTTACTTAGAATCAGGGGTTGGTCTTCTGAAAAAAATCTTACACAACTCCAGTGATATTATTTCTAAGCAGATCATACACTTCAACTATATCCTTTGGCAATTGAGAAATTAATGATTATTGGTGGCAGGTGATTTTTCGTGCTACCATTGAATTTTCTAGTTTGGGGAAGGTACTTCTATGTTCACCACCTAGCTGTCACAAGGACTGACGACTTTGAGATATAGCACCATGCTATGTCTTCAACTATTCTGTCTGGAAACTTCCTGTTTCACAGATAGGAACTTTGGATTTTCTACAACTAGGTGTTTAGCATGATTTTCTGCAATGCTACCAGGTGCTTTGTAAGCTAAACTTAGAGTAGTAATTGCTCTCTTAGTCATATGGTTTAGTTTTAGGTAGTCCCAAGAGAAGCAGGGAGTTGGACTCGATGATCCTTATGGGTGCTTTCCAACTGGAGGTTGGTTTTGTTTCTAGATTTATTAACTGAGACACCAGAAACTTCTTGCTTTGAATTTTTTTTATCTGACTTCAATATTTTAAAATAAAATGCAAAAAACTTTTTGAAAATGGGTACTATAAGCCACTGTGTATCAAAGCATTTTTGTTTGGTAAGCAGTGAGGTTTGCAGATTGACTGTAAACAATTTTCCTTTCCTGATAAGGAAAAATGTTGTTTTGTCTGTCATATAGTCCTTATTTAACTATGAACATCATATACTGGTTTCTGCTTTCCGTGTTGTCCATCAGCAATCCCCAAACGTTTTTGATTGTGCACCACATCAGTAAAATACTTTGAACATACACCCCCAATTTATGTATATTTATAAATTCTATATGATTACTACTGTACTCAAGTGTTATATACATTATATATGTTATAAAACATGCACAAAAATAAAAATCAGCAAATGATAAGGATGAAGTAAACAGTACTTTTCTTTTTTAAATTTTGTTAATGGTGCAAAACTTTTTTTTGCTGCACCACAGTGGGTAACCTTGTGCACGCACCCTTTGGAGATTGCTGATGCAGATAAGCTGTTTAAAGATTCTCAAAATGCACAGCAATGTGGAAGTGGCACATTACTGCTGCAGAGTTTTTTGTTCCTCCAGCTTTGATACTTCTGTTGAATGATCAGCCAAGCAATCACATTCTGATATTTACTGAAAACAACGCTGAAAATATGGGGAAAAATATCTCCCAATGTGAGGAAACATGGATGAGTGGAAGGGTGAGAGGGAGTTAGGACTGAGTCTAAGAAACCTGACTCTGTTCTGCAGACAAAACTGCTGATGAAACTGTTATGAAACAAGGAAACAGACTTGAGACAGGGCTGTATAGCTGCAGAGGAAGCTGTGGTGTCTAATAACTGAGTCAGACCCTGTGAGTTACCATGGAGTAATACTGAAGACCAAATGAAGTCAGCATATCGTTCCTGGCCTACATGACATGGTGCTTTGCATGGGCTACATATTTGGCTCAGCTGTGCTCCTACATCACACTTAAAGGTTTAGCATCTGAAATAGTTCTGTTGTTACATCATGCCAAGACATCAGATGTAGCTGTGCTTGCTTTGGTGCTGTTTGCAAGCCGTGTGAGAACAGAACATTTTGCGTGTTCTGTGAGGAATGTGAAACCTGATGCTTATCACCACAGCTATAAAATGAGAGAACCCTATTTTATATTCAGACCCTCTCACTGCATAGACACAAGGAAGTAGCACAGCCACACGTGCCCTGGCTGGCTTCTCAGTCATATTCTTTAGTCTTGCCACCAAGCTGGCAATAGTCAGCTGTAGGTAAAGTAGTAAATTTGCTTGGGTTTTAAACATGCAAATCATAAAAATACTTCAGACCTATCCAGGAACCTTGTGAGAACCAGACTAGGAGCATCTTTCTTTTTCTGATTGTCTACAGTCATGAGTACCATATGTCACCATATGCTGCTCTCCTAGACCTTCTCCTGACAACTTATCCTAGGCTGGAGTGATGCTGAGCTAGAGACTAGTGAAAGGGATGGTGGTGTTATCAAAATAGGAGCAAAAATTGAAGGACATAGTTAGTGCCTTGGCACATCCAGGTGGTTCCCCTTATACAGTTGTGGTGTGTGCACCAAGATAGACACACTGATGTAGGTGAGCTTGTGTGTGCTTTATTGGAAATCAGCCTAGTTAGAGGTTGATGCATGTTGTGTGCAGTGAGTTAGGTTGGGCACTTAGTCTTGAACTTGTTGAATTCTAACTTTCTGCACTGTAACTTCTCTTTGCCTTCAGCTTCCTTGATTGTCAGATAAGACCTATATTTGAAATCCTCAAAAGAGAAAACTCCAAAAACGCCTAGCATAACTGTGTGGGAAAAAAAGCAGCAGCATCACATGCATGTGTGATGCACAGCTGATACTGAGATTATAGGCATATAACCTTTACATACAAGTGATGTCTTAATTGCCTGGTTATGTGATCCAAAGTCATGGAGTCAGAACAGCTTCACAGGTAGCCAGGTGCTTAGCAAGTGGCTGGCAATAATAAATGTTTTGAACCTGCTTCAGTTGCAGAGGAATGTGTCTAATCATAAACAGATAATCTGGATAAAACATCTAGTAGCTATCAGGGTCACGTAGCTGCTCTAATTGGATTGCTGTAAATCATGTGACAGTTTCTTAATTCATCTTCACACTTTATTAGTATTTAAAACTTGCAGTATTTTCATATAAGCAGTTCAATTTCTAGAAGACAAGGCATAGTAATTTACCTGTGTGCTTTTCTTACTCTTTTGTTTCAGATCTTAAATCATAAGGAAATAATTGCTTTGTGGACTAAACAAAGACGGAAGAGAAGTGGTAGAATTCAGTGGTGAAGGAGCTGCTACGTTTTCCCTGGAAGATCTTCCATGAGAAATGAAGTCATCAGAGCTTCATAAACAAGCACTTTGAAGAGCAGCTGAGCTGTTTCTGGTGCCTAATTTTCTTTTCTCAGGAGGGACAGCCTCCTTCACACAGTGTTAGTGTGTGAAGATAAATAGGCCAAATCATGGCCAAAGTCTTTTGGATTGTTTTGTGTTTTAACAAACAGTCCTCCACTAACATAAAATATAAGAGCTAAGGCCTTTTTTATAATTGATGTTTAGATATTGACAAAGTCATATTCATTTGCTTGAATGTAGATAAATCAAAAACTGATAAGCTTTTTATGCAATTTTGGACCAGTATCTTTTTACAGTCAGAAGACAGTTCATCCTTCAGCAGATCCAGATGAAAGGAAGTTTGCATCTTCTAGTCCTGGTTCTCCAACCATAACTCAATGCTCCAGACAAAGCTGTCTCCTGTAACTGGCAGAAAACTGGCAAGCTGATAATCTCCATTACTTTATGATAAAGCTACAATTCAGTTTGTTGATGCATTTTCTGATGCTGAATTATATTGTTTAGGGTTTAGGGGTTACAGCACAGTGGCAGGTTGGACTTGATGATCTTAGAGTTTTCCTCCAACATTGATGATTCTATGATTGGAACAAAGCTGTGGTTTTTAGCAGTGGGGTCTTTTTACCAAAACTTTTTATATTTATTTTTACTTTTAAGGTTCTTTTTTATATCTTGTCTTCTGATTCACATTATTCTTAGAGAATGTAAACCTACTCATTTCTAAAGAATATGTTTTTAGGGTGCTTGCACTGGAACGAAAACTTGAAAACTGAGGTCATATGTATAATGAAGCTCAAAACTAATCAAAGAGAAAATGTATTAATGTTTTCAGAACATCAAGCTATGGACTGTTTCTCATTACTTCTGCATGCTGGTTGTTCATGAAAGCTGAAAATCATTTCAGTTGATTTTGAACTTGGTATGTGTAAAGAATCATGAAGGTTTGACAATGATAACCAGAGATCAGGAGCTTCATCTTTCCTCTTGTTTCAACTTAAGCCCATTATCTCTCATTCCCCCACCAGGAACTACCATGAATTTGTCTCATCTTGATGATCAGCTTGATGATCAGTAGGTATGGGAAGGCTGCTGTTAGGTACTCTCCCAAAGCCTACTCTTCTCCAGGCTTCAACAAGTACAGTGCCTTCAGTTTCTCCTTCCTTGCAGTACAAGTGTGCTGACAATCTTGGTAGCCCTTCACTGAACATGCTGCAATTGAACTGATCTCTGTTTTCTTGACAGAGTCAAAAACTGGGTGTAGTATTCTAAATGCAATCTAATGTGTGCTGAGTAGAGGGGGATAATCACTACCCTCAATCTACTAAACTTCTCTTAATACACACCAGGTTGCTGTTGGCTGCTTTTGCTGCCAGGAGACACTGCTGGGTCCTGTTCTACTTGCTGCTTATTGATGTGCCTCTGCTTCTTCTCAGTAGAACTGCTCCCCTGCCAGCCATCCCCTGGTTTGTATCATTGCAAGTAGTTCCTCTTTCCCAGAGCTTCACATTTGCCCTTTCTTAATTTTAAGCTGTCTTGGCCTCTCTTGCAGCCCAGTCTGCTAGTATATTGACTGTTTGTCCACAACTTGGTGTCAATCTGCGAACTTGAATTAAAGATTATGTGGTCTAATCCCCCTGCCATGGGCAAGGACATCATTCACTAGTTTGCTCAAAGCCCCATCCAGCCTGAACACTCCCAGTGATGGGGCATCGACAACTGCTTAGCCAAGCTGATCTTCTGATTTGTTTGCCTGTTTTCCTAACCATCAGCATGGCCTACGCTTACGCTTGGGAAAAGTCGTCCTTAGAGGCCTGATGGTTCCCTCGAGCTCCTTTCCTCTTTGGAACTGTCTCCCATGAGATCCTGCCTATTGTCTTCCTGAATAAGTGGAAATCTCCAAAAGCCTGATGTTTACCTTCCACACTTTTCTCAGTATCTGCAGCTGTTTCCTGGTCACTATAACCAGGGCAGACATTTGGGACCACATCTCCATCCAGTCCTCCTCTGTCAGCGAGCAGCAGATAATGACACGCATCAGCCTTTGATGGCACATCCAATAGGCTGTAGAAGAAGCTGTCCCTGACACTGTCCAGAAATCTTCCTGACTGCTTGAATTGTTGTGTTGCCATTCTGGCAGATGTCTGAAGTTCCCCCTTATGTGCAAGAGTCTGTGTGTCAGAGACTTCCTCAAGATTTTTAGAGAAGCCCTTAGCCTATGGGGAACTTGAGATCTTTCCTTATTGCTGCACATACCATGTAGGAATTTACTTCCACTCACACAACTACTTCTGTTATTTGCAGCTGCACTGCAGGAAGTGTTCAAGAGGATCTTTTGGTAGGGCTACACACCTTACCTCTACTGCTGCCTGTAAATACGTGCTCATAATTTATTAAAAAAATACTTAAAATGTAAAAGCCTTTGTCATATCTTTTTGTAATATATATATGCACTTTATATTTAACCTTCAATGTCACTAACTGATGCCCAAAATAATCTCTAACCTGAAGTGATGTATTTTATGTTTTATGTATTTATTTTTTTTAAGTCACTGTTTCTGAGCCAAGTGTCCTTCTCTATTGCACCATCAATGAATTTATCAGGATAATGCTGTCTGTCTCCTAGTAATTATTTAACACGTCTCCACACAAAGATAGCCTTTGTCATGTGTATTGTGCTAAACCTGTAGCTTGTTTTCCTGCTTGGACAAAGGATTGTGTTTTATTATTAATGTGAGAAGTGATGGTCAAAAAAATGATTGTCTAGAAGAACTGGCTGAAATTGCTCCCAGAATCTATACTAGTTCATCTGACAGTCTCCATTCATCCCGTGCCATTTAATACTAACCAGCACACAAAAGTTTCACATAGAGTGTGGTTTTGAAAATTCCTTGAGACCTGGTACCATTGGCATTGTTTCCAAAGCAAAAAGCAATGGTCTTCAAAAATAGTAAAGCAGTTGTGGTTAATTACTCACTGTTGCCAGAAGTCTTCAGCATAGTTTATGGAATTTTGAAGTTTTATCACAAGTAGAAAAACTCACTTATATGGCACACTGCCATAAGGTCAAGACCTACAGGCTCTAGAGTCTCTCACTCGCTGTTCTCACCCATTCACTTTGCACATTGTCTGCTGTGCATGAGAAGCCTCTTTGCAGCTTTCAAAGCAAGTGTAGCCTTTTTTATGACTATTGGTATTATTGTTTGGTTTTTGTGGTGGGTAGATTTTGGGGTCTTTTTCTTACAGGGAGGTGAAGTCAAACATTTGGAAGAATAAATTGACCTGATTTCCTGCCGGTTTTGGTGGCAGGATATGCAGTGCCATTCCCTGTGTCCCTCTCTACAAATGTCTCCTGCACAATAACTAGAGAAGAATAAACATGTTTTTTCCTGTGAAAAACTCCTGTCCAATCTTCTCTTGCAGTGAATGCAAAACCAGGCAGTTTTCAATAGCAGAGAGTAGAAGCTCACTCAAGGTGCAGTTCTTCCTGGTGTGTGTACAAATTGAATCCAGCAATTGCTGCCTGTATTCCAAGAAGTGAACCTGCCCTCTGACATCCCTGAGTCCCAGCACAAGCTGATGATGAGACCTGATTTTTACTGATAAGGGAAACTCAGAGTAAGTAGAGGCTGCTGCTAAGTACTTGTGCTCACAAGACACATCCTGATTGATTCCTTGGTCCTGATCTCTTTTCTTAT
>NW_008665216.1:65917-67536 GCF_000695815.1 Acanthisitta chloris | reverse complement strand
AGAATAAATGAGATCAGAGCTTGATTGCTGCTGTGGAACTGATTTTATGGATTTTGGGCATCAAACTCAAACCACAGTTGTGCAGGAAGCTTTGTGTTCTGATGACATGGTCTCAGAGCAGCTTTCAGTTGTTTGTAAACACCCTGTGCTGCATTTAGCTCTTCTGGTTGAAAAGTTATACCTTCCACACTTTATCATTGGCTGTGCAACTGTTGGGAACAAGCTCTAACAGATTACAGTGTGAAAGTAGTCCTGTGAGTTGAAAGAGCCTTCATCAGTGTCCTGGCCTTAACTCCATATGGAACTACACAGGCAGAATTGTGAGGACTGGCTTGCAGGAGCAGGACTGCAGCAAAAGCTAGTGACAGCAAGAACACCAACTGGTGCCATAGTTGTCTTTTGAGCAGACTTGGATCTGTGCCTTAAAACCAGGGACTGATTATGCCTGGCAGTCTGCAGGGAGGTGATGCACACCTGATGTGATATGCTGCTGCTGGAACACCAATTTGCAATGCTCTTCAAGCTGTAGCAGGTTAATTTACCAACACCCAAAGCAGCAGTGGGGAGGTGAGCTTGTGTGCTTAACCATTTCTGGGTGCAGTTTGAAGTGCGTGGTAGGTACAAGGATCTGAAACATTTTGGTGGACCCTAATGGGCTTGTGAACAAAATTCTGAGGATCTTTACTGTAGACTTGACCTCAAGGGAACTTTCCTCATTAAAAGGTGCTGAGTAGAGTTGACCATGGGGCACCATGTGGGCCACCATGTGGCTTAAATAGTGCAGTCATGGGAGAAATCAGTGTATCCTGTGCCCAAGGACTTATCTAAGTTTCTACTTTGCCAAGTTTTATACAACCCAAATTTATATTGGGTCAAAACTTGGGTAAAATGCAGCTTCTTCTTCATATCTGTTCAATATCTGAGGATAGGCCCATGGGTCGCAAAGCTTGTCAAATTTTTTCTAGCAGGTGTGGCTCTCTACCTAGAAAAAAAAATAATTCCTAGCCTTAAAAATTACAAGTTGCTTTCCCATTTAGAATGTGTTTTCCTCTTCTATCATGTTGGGTTGTGTTTGCTTACCATTCCTCTTCATTGTGGAGAATCAGTGTGCTTCTAGCATGCATTTTGGATCCTTGTTTGGTTCCTGAGGAAGAGGGGGAAAAAAGAGGAGCATAGAGTTGGCCCAGGAAGATGCGACAGAGGGGAACCGAATGGTAGGTGGGATAAGTGCAAAGAAGGTCCAGAAATTCTGTGCAGAATACTGCAAAACAGACTATTTTAGGACTCTAAAGATAAATTAATCCTAGAATAATGTTTTGAAATGCTTGCCTTATGCTGCAGTAGGCTGTCGTTCAGTCCTGGCAACAGAGAATCCATGCCTTTCCATTGGTTTCAGCTTTTCCCTGCAAGGCCTTGTTGGGAGTTACATTTTCAGAGGTTAAGCTAACCTAAATATCTAATTTTAACTAAGCAAATCAAGGAAAGTCCTTGGTAGTGATGGTGTCTGTCATTCACATCAGAAGTCTGTCTCAGGGAGACAACACTTATTGAGGCAAGAAGCCTTCGGTGCCAGAATGGCAGGCTGAAGCTCTGTGTGCCTGGGTGGCATTGCTCTGCTG
>NW_008665216.1:48816-65902 GCF_000695815.1 Acanthisitta chloris | reverse complement strand
GGAATTATTCCCAGGTTCCCTTTGTAGAATGAGAAGTTTTCCAAGGAAGGCAAAATCATTTGGTAAGTGTGGGGGTGGCTTACCCTGTGGGATGGTTTGTTGCAGATGCTTTCAAGGCCCAATTTTTGTTGCCTTTTTTTTCTAGAGAAATTTGACATGCAACATTTTATCTTACCTTTAGGATGTCAGAAAGAGGGGCCTGGACTCTTGGAGGAAATTATCGCAGCAACATCATTATGATTTAGTGTAATGCAAAGCCAGCAGGCAGGATAGGCCAAAGTTTAGATTTAATAAGCAAACTATAAGGAACTGGCTGTGGAACTTCAAAGTTGAAGGCCTTCATGGTTCAGGGACAGTTCACAAGAGTGGGAGAATTGTTCCCTGTAAAAAGATGTGACTCAGGGTGCTGTGAATCACAATCCCCTTTATATGAGGGACAGATGTTGTCCTGTGCTTGTGTGTTGGGCTCTGAGGACTGTTGTACTTCCTACCTCCACTGCTTTACTTTCTCTCTGCAAGAGCAGAAAATTTTTACCAGAGCATCAGAATTTTACCACTGAGGAGGTGAGCAGCTTCCATGCAGCATTTTATTGCTCATTGTCCTTGCACAGTTGCTAAATTACATCTGCTCTGAAGCATGTCGGTGTCCTGACTGGCTTCCAGTGGTGTGGACCTGGTTGGTTCCTGAGGCCAACCTAGCAGGCATAAAGGTCATGGGAAATAATACCTACTTTGGAACCACTTTTATATGGTCCCCAAATAAAACAGTGCATGGAATGCAGTCAGACTACTATTCTTAGGCTCAGTCATGGCTCTGAAGCGTGAGTTTTGCTCAACAGCATAGGTTAAAATGAAGGTCCTGTGGTCAACTCTGTAGTATATCAACCAGAACTCACTTAATATGCTTTTTGTAATCGCTGTGGTATCACAGTGGTAACATGTATATGGTGAATTGAAAGATTGTAATCACTAGAAATGTGCTCCATGTTAATAATTATTTATCATACAGTTGTTTTAAAAGTCTCTTTTCTTGAAGCCAAATGAATTATGACAAAAGGTCATTGTAGCAGCAAAATCGAACACTGAAAGACTAGAGATCGATGAATCCAATACTTTCTGCACAGTCTTCCCTCATTCCCCCTGTTCTGAAAATATACTCTCTTTTTCTGCAGGTTCCTTTTCTGATAGCAAACAGATCCTGCTCCGGCATCTCATTTGATTTTTTTGCATTGACTTTGTGTAGCCCCCTGGTGTTCTCTTTTGGGCATTTCCGAGATGCACTTCTAAGTAATTCACTTCCTTTCAGATGTTTTTGAGTTATAATGTTCACACCATAGCATCTGGCCATTTCCCAAACAATTTTTCTGTGCTCTAAGATAGACAGTGACGCAGTCCCCTTTTTACAGATGGGCAAACGGCCACACAGTGAGGTTATGGCCCAGTCTGTCAGATGTGTTCATGACTGAGCCTTGTCTTTCCTGCATGTTTGTGTAGTCTTGGGGCTTTTGTATGGTTAAGGTTGTGGTCTGTTCATCTTCAGCTGGAGCTACAAGCTACTAGGAAGATCTTTGTTTGCACACCTAGGGAACCAGGGAATGCATATCTTCAGTATGGCCATTCATGTATGAATTCGGTTTGGGGGAAACTCTATGTGTTTACAGGGCAGGGAAGATGGGGTTCTCTTGTCCTCCCCTTATGCTAGAAAGAGAAACAGTGCATCCAGGAGAGAAGTTATTCAAAAATGAGCAGTACAAGCTGGTGCTTTGACTTGTGATGTCTGGAATTCTTGTGCTTCATGTGTGTGCATATGTTTATGTTCTGTGTATGTGCATGAATGTGTGCGTGCGTCTGTGTATTGTGCACTGCTCACAGGAGAGGGAAGTACACTGAGGAAGGAGTTTATTAGCCTCTTAGTGTGCTCGAGCTTTTAGAGTAGAAATGGTTTAAATTGCTACAATATTTGCCAGTCGAATAGTGCTTGTGCTGGGCTGTGAATGGTTTGGGATGTAGCAGTCTCCACTGAGTTGTGCTGGAGTGGATGTGGAGAGAGGGGTTCTTTGAGCTGCTGAAATAGTAGGATGGTTAGAATCTGTGTAGCTGCTGGTTCAACACAGACATTTGACCAGTGTCTTCCCTAAAAACATATTCAACTGAATGGTTTGGTTTATGTACATCATGGGAGATGCTGTGCAACATGGGATCTGCTGCACAGATAACATCCAGTTTTTCAGAAAGGCATTTAACTGCCATACCACTGTTTTTGTCTGCCTGCCCACCTCCCACCAACATCTGCCTACATGCTAAGGATGTAAAATGTTGACCTGACAGTTTAAGTGTGGCAAAGTAACAAACAAATGTGAGTAATGGGAAATCTCTACGTGAGGATGCCTAACACGACACCATCTGCCATCAGTGAGAAGACATGGGTCCAACACAGAGTTTGCTGTACTGTTTCAGCCCCTGGAAGACCCATGAAGATAGATGTAATTGCTTTTACCAGTCTTAGCCATTTTGAACTCCTGCCTTAGAACTAGGGCTCTGTGTGTGGGGGTGGGTGGGGTGGATAATTGTGTGTTGTTACGTAGAAGAGCTGTGGGCTCTGGGGGACATAATCCCAGTCTTCTGATAGAACTCTATTTTCTTTCATACTGTCAATTCAGGAATTACAAGATACACTCCCTACTTTCTTTTGTTCATATCTAAATTGTCTCCAGATCCTCAGGCTGAGGATGAACTCCAGTATAATACATTTTATACATGTGTGATGGTGGCATAACAGTGCTATATTATATCTCTGAAGATGATTTCTTTGGGAATTCATCTTTTTCATATTCAACATTTTGTGAGTGTCCAAGACACTACCTCTGTGATGAGAGCTGCTGCACCCATAGCATAATTTCTTTCCCCTAGCACATCATAAGGACAGTAAAAGAACAGTGTTTTTTGGCAGCTATTTCACTCAGCCTAGATAAGAGTGGCATTATGGGCACTTTGAGCATGTTTCTGTATGTCAAAGGTATGTAAAATGTCAGACTTTTCTAAAGCTCTAAGTGATTTGAGGTGCCTTATGTTCTTAGCATCCAGCATTAGACAGGTTAAGGAGCTTGCTGGGATGACACTCTCTAGAAGCTGAACTTTCACAAGGAATTGCATAATCAAGACAGCATCAGTTATATCAAAGTAATAAAGTCACCTACTGCCTTAGGATTGTCTTAAAAATCATAAAACCTTAAAGAGTAAAGAAAGACAAGAAACAGCATGGGGCTGGAGATCCGATAGAAATAAATACCAGATTGATTCACGAGGCTAGGACAGGTGTTTTCAGCTGGTGGGAGCTTGGATGGCAGAAACACGGCAGAGCTGGACACACAGCTCTTCCCTAGAAACGTTTTCCTGAACTTGACTGCAACTTCGTCCTCTGTGGAAATACTTCCAAGTGCTCCTGATATGAGCGGCCAGCAGGGACCGCTCTAGGATCAGCAGTTGCTCGACTGCTGTGGCATCTGAAGAGCTCCTCGCAGTCGCTTCCAGCATCAATTTGACCTGGAAAGCTGAGACAAGGCTCGAGGGGGCTGTGAGCTGGGCAGTGAGTGGATTTCCCTGCTTCCTGACGCAGGGAAGGGGTAGCCACAAGATTTACACTTGGTTACTGCAGGCAGTTCTTGGACATCTCCTGGGTTTTGGGACACCTAGACGTAGCAATGAGACATTACTGGCAGGTAGTTGGACAGGAGGGATGTAATTTTAACAGATTTTTAAAAACAGCTTATTACTGGATACTCTGTGCTTGGAGAATTCTGGAGGAGCTATTTGGGTGGATTTTCAAAGAACTGGGAAAACATATTTCCTGAGGAAAGGCTTTTGCTTACTGAACTGGATTTTAGCCCTTGAAGTACACAGTGACTTGCAAGCAAGTGCCCTTGTGGAAACATTGTTTGTGTACCCCTCAGCCACATCTAGACATGTCCTGTCTGACTGTACTTCTTTCAATACAGCTGCAACAACCCCCTGCCCTGTACCATCACCCCCACCCTTCCCTCCACCCTCTGGTCATACCGGTTTTGATCCAAGGCTATTAAAGCAGTGCAAAGCCTGCATATTACATGCTAGCTGTAATTAAACCTCCCAGCCACAGAAATGGTTTAAAAGGTGCAGTTGGAACTGACTGAAATTTTTCTTTACTGTCTTTTGACCTTAGACCAGAGCAAGGGTCCTGCTGCCTCCCTGGAACAGGTAGGGGAGGGAGCTGTAGGAAGAGGGCAGGGAAGGGACAGTTTTGTCAGCTAGAAACCAATTGCATGACCTTTCTGCTTTTTGGACTGAAGTGGGACCATTTCCTCTGTGTGCTGACATTTGCTCTAGCCCTGTCCTCCCGCTGCTTTCTTCACCTCCTCTTCACTTTTTAATTGCCTTTTGTTTTGTTGGTTTACCCCACCCATCCCCATGCTCCTTCCCTTCAGCATCTCCTCTCCAGGTATTCCTTTGCATGAATCTGGCCAACACAGGAGGCAGACAAAGGACAGCCATTGCTCTGCTTTTGTTGCCCTGTCCTCCTCATTTCTGTAGGTTGGGTCTGTCTCAGGGCACTTACAGCTTCTGTTTGAGAAGAAGAAGAAGGTATGAGGATGTCTTTCTTTTTTTCCTTTTCTTCTTCCTGGGGTACTCAAAGTCTGACCTCTGTGGATTCTCACACCTTAGCTAGAGCTGTAGGAAAATTGGCTCTGGAACAGCACATAATTTCTTACTGATGATTCTGTATGTCATTTTGTTACTGTGTTTATGCAGTTGTTGCTTGCAAACAGCACGCTGTGAGTTTGGCTTGATCTCCCCTCCCTTCTCCCCCTCTCCACACCGTTCTTGCCCTCTTGTCTTTGTTTGGTCCTGGTTTTGTCATGATCTAGACAGACTGGAGACTTTTAGGCTCCTGAAGACCTGCATTTCTAATGTAAGAAAACAAGTGGAAAAATGCTTAATCTTTTTCCACTGGACTGAAATCCTACAGGCTCTTTAATCTATTACAAAGGCACATAAAGGGCATAAGTGGCATTTCATTTCCTTTGATGGTCAGGGGTGGAGCAAAGACAATTCAGTTGATAAATCAAGAAACCAAGAAGTAGGATTCCTGATTTTTACTCTTGGAAATCTTCTGCCACTTGTTGGCTGTCTCACTCAGAGCTTGCCACTTAAATTTTGTGTCAAAGTTTACCTAACTGTTAAAGAATAGCTGTTGCTGTTGCACTTGCCTGCAGGAGGTGATTATGGAAAAGGTAACATTTCCCTTAATGGCTGAGCTGGAGTCGATTTAATTTGCAATTTGTTACGAAATGGTAGGTATTGTTTTACCTTCCTTCATCCCCAGGCTGGGGGAACAAGCACAGTGAGTTCCAGAGATAAATGGTGAGCCAAATAATTACAGTCCTGGCTCCTAGGGATGGTTTGAGGATTAATGGCTGTTTGTACAGCACTTCAAGATCCTTAGCTGAAATGTGCTTTGAACTCTGGGGCATTTCAGGCTGCAGGTGATGGGTACCCCCAGGCTCTGGCAGAGGTCAGAACTCAGAGGATATCAGATCTTTTGAAGCAAACATGCAGCTCCAAGGATGTGACTGGTCAGGCTCATAGGGGAGGTTTATTTTAGACTAGGGGAGGTACTCCTATGTAGAAAGGGAAGGTGACAGGGAGAGCCTGTCCCTTCAGGCTCATTGCTTTCAAGCAGGTGTGGCTTCTTGAAAGAGAAACCCGAGGAATAATACATCTAGTGAATGCTTCTCTAGCCATCTTTCTGGTCTTTCTGTCAATCAGCAGTGTCCCAGCTGGTAAGAAGTCAATGCTCAGCTGTCATGGATATAAGAAGAAAACAGCTTGAGTTGCCTTCTGATGCCAGCCAGAGCTTCCTTGCCTTTTCTCCTGAGGACCTCATGGGTGACCTCCAAAGGTCTGCATTAAGCTGAAGTACTGCATTTCAAGTGTTTTGGGACTAATATGCCATGAACAACCACAACTTCTTTCGGCTGTGACATGCACTGTCATTATCACAAGTGAGAAAACTTTTATGTCAAGTGCCTGCACAGCTTTGGAGTCCCAGCCTGGCTTTTACAGCCCTAGAAGGAAATGCTGAGTGCATTGTTTTCTAATCTCGCCGCAGAGATTTTCAGAGGGGAGGCTGTGCTGTGGGAAGCAGTGTAAGATACAGATGGATCCAGCCAGCTTGCACTTGTTTGAGTCCACAAGCAGCTGTCAAGGGCCAGGCACTTGGGGAAAGTCCTCTCTGTGTCATGGGAGGAGCACATGCATTTGGAAAGATCCTTGAGTGCAGCAGTCATTGATGGTGCAGGAGGCAAGAATTTCTCTCTGGGTCTCAGGAATCCCTTGGAGTGGTGCAGAGAGCAGTTCAATGCTCCCAGAATTGTCTCAAGTAGCAGCTGGTGCTGCTATGTGACAAGGCTCTCCTGGCACCGAGGTACAGGGACTCTCAGGGGATTGACTCTGTTAGCAACTGCAGTGGCCATGGGGAAATGAAACAGGCCACATTATGGCTGGGGAGTCTGCACTGAACAGATGCAGTGAGTCCATCCCAAATCCTTTGTTACCCATCTCATACTGTGGCTCTGCAGCATAAGGTTCCCGAATATCCAGCACCTCTGAGCTACAGAACATCCTCTTTTCTCTTGTTGTCTTCCTGTTAAGAGGCAAGATTTGACCTTCTGCCTTCTCAGTTCTCAGCCCACCTCACAGGAGCAGCATATATATGGCCCTTCATCTGGTAGGAATGTGTTCTTGGTGCTGAATGTCCCCTCCTTAGTATTTTGAAACCCCCTTTCAGGTTTGGAGATGCCATCAATCCATGCTAGTTCGAATCTTGCTATATCAGTCCTCTCTACAGTATGTCCAATATTTTCCTGCTAAAAAAGGTCTTTTAAAATGGCTGCTGCTAGTCAGGCACCTCACCAGTGTCAGTATTGTCCACCTAATTGGGGAGAATATGGTGGGGAACAGACCTGTCATCTGATCTTTGTCCACCCCTTTTTTTTTTCCTTTTTTTCTCTTTGAACTTTGAGTCCTGGTTATGGGTAATGCAGATAAAATTGTCCATCTCCACCACCATGCTTGCCTCTGGAGAGCAGGACACTGAAGAGGAATGAAAAGCCATGGAAATACTAAACATGGTTTTATTATTATAACCTTTATGGAGACAGTGGGAGGATGGAGGAGGAACACAAGGAAGACACTATGATAATACCACACAGACAATGCTTAAGGTGGGGAGAACAAATCCAAAGGGAATTCAAGAGACAAACAGACAGGAGAAGAGGAAGAAAGATGGAAACTGGAGATGGAGCAAGACAAGCAAGGAATGGCGGAGCCACCTTCCAGTTTATCCAGGAAGCGGCAGGAGCAGACCTGGGGCTCTCCATCCATGAAAAGAACAGCCTTCTGCACACCATTCTCCCATTTTCCTGAAATCTCTGCTTTTGCTCCTCCAGGCAACCATTAATCTAATATTAAGCCCCTTAACCTCTCTAATTGTTCCCTTTCAGTGTCAGCTGGTTTCCTATTAACCTTTCAATCTCTCAGTAATGCAGTTACTTCTGACTCCAGCCAGACCCAGCTCTAAAGCTTTACCTCCGGCAGTGAATTTTCCAAGCTTTCACTTTTTTTTCTCTTTCTTTTCTGTAATGATTATTACTGCTGTTAAGGAGCCAGTTTGAACCAGCCTCTAAGTGCACAGGGCTGAACCAGTTGCAGTCTATAAATAGCCCTGCACTAACCTTGCACCTTATTTCATTAAGTTGATTGGCTTTCCTCTCTCCACTTCATTGCATCTCTGTATCTCTCTCCCCTCTCCATTATTGATGCTGGTTCTTTTGTTGCTGTCTGAGACACCTGCTTGTTGATAGCAGGGCAGATCAGCCCTAGGTTTTTGCCTCCTGAACAAAATAGTGTTGTTGCTGGGGAAGCATCTCTAGTTTCATAACAGAGGGAAAGCAGAGGGTGAGGCAGGTCTGAGACAGCAAGTCTGAAAATGTCCATGCCATGCAACAGGAAATTGCATGGCTGAGCACCAGTCATAGGGGCAGAGTTTGCCACCCATAGGCTGGGTTACTTCTGTGACACTCGATGTGATTACACTTGAATGCAGTCTCCTGCGCAAATCCTCTCGTGCTATGTCAAAGCCAAGGCATCTGCCCAAGGACAAATGGCCCTGCTGTTCAAATCAAGCAGACACACAGATCCCAGAACGCAATGTGAACTGTCTGCTGTATCTGAGACTAGTTCTCTGTTGACTTTGACATAATAAATCAATATACTAGTGCTGCTTGACCCTGCAACTTGGCAGAGCATAGTTTGCTTCACTGACCATCATCATGTGTCAGCTCAACAGTGTTTTCATGCGGTGCCTCCTCTAATTCACCTGCTTCTGTTAGTGTTGAGGCAGATCATGAGCTCTGCTCAACCCCAGTGCCTCTCCCTAGGGCCTGCAAACTGCCTTTTTTTTTTTTTTTGTAAAATACAATGAATGTTTGCAGCAAAGACTGAGTTGAGCAGTTGCATAAGCTGACCTGAAATCTCTGAGGTCAGTGTAAATCACAGCTAAACATCACAAGGCTGTGTCTGAGCAGCACTTGCAAACTGCTCATGTGCAGCGATGCAGTGGAGCAGAGCATCTGCCAGTGCTTCACAGGTTCACACTGTTGTTTGATGGCTTCACCAACAGCAAAAGCTTCTACAGGTGGGGAAGCACCACCTCGTTGCAGAAGAGCTGGGATCAGAGGATCCAGTCATGCCTCTGTTTTGCTCCCTGAGGAGGGGCAAGGTCTTTCCCCTCGAAGCCTCATTTGTCCCCAAAGAGAAACAGGAAACTCAGAGGAAACTTTTCCAATCTGTGCTTAGGCTGACGTTTACAGCCTTTTGCTCCAGCTCAGAAGAAGGATCTGTGTGTCTAAAAGCTCTTCTGTTTTTTCTAGCTGTATCAGTTGTCTAACACCAGCTGTTACCTTTCCCTGAGAGTCCTGCCTCAAAGTCAACAGCAACTTACCGAAATAATAGGAGCTATTCTCTTCTGCTCTCTGTGCAGCTCTGTGTGTCCCTACTTGCCCACTTACTGCTATTCCTTGTTGTTGGAGGGCAGATTCTAGCACCAACGAGCCTTTGTCTTATTTTCTGGCAAACGACCTCGGTCTGCAACAAGGCAGGAAAGACAAACAGTGAAGAAGTGAGAGCTGGTAAAACTGGGGTTAGAGAAGCCAAACTTCTCGTGGTTCTGTTTTTTTTACCACCGAGTTTGACAGGGGGAAAGGTTTTGTAAAAGTACTGCTTGTGTGAAAAGTACACCCCTTCCACCTCCTCTACAGCAGGTGGCAGCTGGCATTTGCACCTGTTTAATAATATAGGTTCTCCAGACTGGCTGCGTTCTCATTTTCCATCGCTCACAGCCTCCTTGCCTTCATGTTTATCCTTTCAAATCCTCAGGCCTTGCCTTTGCTCCTGTTCCTTTTGGGCACCCAGGTCTCAGCAGGATGATGTAGCTTCCCTGGGTGCCTCAGTGACACCCCAGGGTGGTCACTAGGGCAGTGCCTCCCTCCTGCCTGCCCCTCAACCCTCCCAGTGCCCATTTTGGTTGCCAAGAGTTATGGAGGGAGCTCAGGAAACTCTTCATGTCATGGATTTGGGTGTCTCATGGTGAGCAGGTTAGATGCTGAGCCAGACTCTGGCTGTGCTTGTGAAGGGCTGGTCTCAAGCCCAGGATGTTGCCATCATTTGTGGTAGGAAGAAGGAGGCCAGAGGATTCTCTGGTCCCTGCTGAAGTGTGGGGCAGAGTAGGACTGGGTGCTGCTTCCCCCTCCAGGGCCTGCCAAAGGGTGCCACTAGGGATGCTCCCCATGGTCCTGAGATGACACCCCAGTGGGGTTTCTGGAGCTTGGCAGGGAACAGGGATCTCCACAAACTTCGTGGTCTGGCTTTGAAGAAGGACAGCCATGGTGCATAGCCCACCAGTGGAGGAAAGTCTTGTGATGACTGCTGCTGTGGCTGTGGATGAGGCAAAGCCCCTGAGACTAGTCAGCACACTCCTAACAGAGCCCCAGAGGTGCAAGGGGTCCAAGAGGATGATTCAGGTGCTGAATCAAGCTGAGTACCACTGAATACTCCCAGACACACCATTCATTTACTGGCACAGCTGCTCAGAGCCCATTCAGAACTTCCTGGCCCACCTGTCCTTCATAAGGGTCCCATTCTGCCTACAGGAAAATCAAAGCCCATGAAGAGTCTGTTTGACCCACTGATGAGCATGCTGCCATTCTGCAGTGGCACCTTAGCTGCTGGGAGAGGGGAGCAGGACTGATCTGTGCCAGCAAAGCCTGGCAGGATGGTGACATGTGGTTGCAGAGTGACATGGACTGCCTTGGTATCTCCCTGTTCTGCCTGACGAAAACGCTGCCTTTCAGTGAAGGTGATTCAGGGTCCTGTGGAACAGAACACGTGTTCAGAGGGGAAGCTGATGGGAGCTACCCCTGCTCTTTTGATCTGTATTATGACAGGTGAATGGTATCAAACCCTCTCTTAGCTACATCCCAATTGCCCATTTCTCCTGGCTTCTATGGTCAGTCCCAGCTATTCCCCTTCCCTTGGGAAGCTTCCTAAATATTTATCCCAGTGATCAATCATATGACCCCACTGTGGCAATGTGATACGGCTTTAGCTGTGCTAATCAGCTTAGCTTGGGCCCCTGACCCCTGTCATCTTATTTTAGGAAAAAACTTTACACAGTGCCTGGTAAGGGCTGTTCAGTCCAGAGGATTTAAATCCAAAATGAAAAATAGCAACACAGACTTTTGCTTTTTTATTTTATAGCCAGAACTCAGTTTACCATTTTTCTGATTTGTCATTTCTCTAGGAGGAGTTGAGCTTTGAATAATATGCAAAGGTTTCAATTGCATGGTAAAATATTTGACTCTTTTGACTGTTAACAAAAAGCACCCTGCATAGTAAATGTTCAGTGCTTTGGCTGAAGCACTTAAGAGATGCTCAGTCATCCAAATGGACTTGGACACAGAATCACTTCCCTCCTTTCTCCTCCCAACTTTAAATGAGGTCCTTTCAAGCAACATGGGCTCCAGAGAAAAGAATAGTGTCTGGTGCAGGGGACTGGAAACATTTTCCTTGAACCTCAGGGAATTTTGCTGGGGAGACATCAGAGGAGAAATAGGCCTAAAGATAAATATAGTCCTGGAGTATTCTTCTTCTCCACAGAGACATCTCTACTACAAGGCACCAACAAAAGTCAGAGATGAATGAGCAGCCAAGAGCAGCCAAGACCCCAGCTCATCCGCTGGTCAGCCAGTCATACTGGTGGGAGAAAGTACACAGATAGCTAAGGCTCTTCCAAGGCTCCAGGAGCCCTACAGACATTATATGAAAATATTAGCTACATCATGTCTGGAGGAGCTTTCTTTTATTATAGAGATGAGTACTAACAACCTTCTCTCCACTGCATAATCTCTGAACAGACTGGCTTTGTAAAGGAGAGACAGATGATGACAAATTAACTATACTGAGTGCATATTAACTATACTGGGGTAAAAGAACAACTGTAAATATGTTCTTGTGCAAGAGGAGGGGCTGGCAGAAACTGAGCACTTTCCAAATCCTGAGAACAGCTACCAGTGACAACTTCTGTCATCAGCCCTGCTGGTGAACATCCAGTGGGCTGTCAGGGCAGGGAAAATCCTCAGACCTTCCTGAGGGCTTTTCCAGTCCAGCTACTGCAGCAGCCTCAGCTCCCAGGTTTCTGAAGCACCATCTAGGTGCAACAGGAGGACTGTCAAACTCCTTTTGCCACATCTCCAGCCCTTTCCCCTCCATGTGAAGCATGTCCTTGAGAGAGTTAATCATCCTGCTTTCTCAGCAGGTGAAAAGATCCTCATTCTTAGCATCCCAGGGAAGACATGGCAACTGCCCAGGTGTAGTAGAAGACTTTGGACATCCTCAGGGTTTTGAACATGTGTTGTCCTCTCAACACCCATGACTTGAATATAGTCTGGAACTGATTAACTTGGCTGCTTCATTCTCTGGAAGGGAATGTTCTTTCTGCAGTTAAATATTTACTCACCATTGCACATGGACTAGGAATTACAGAAGCCTGGGCAGCATTTGTGTTTTCTCCCCATAAACTGAAATTAAAAGGAGCATCCTCCAGCATTTCAGTGCTGCCACTTCCATTCTTCATGGTAGTCCAGACATGCCCTGCTCAGCCTAGCTATCCTGTTAGCTACAGCAGCATTTCTAAACCATGAGATTTGTAGCTCACACCATGTGGAGCCCACCTTGCACATCCAACAGATTCCTTGGTTCCAAAGTACATCCTCAGAGAACAACAGGAATCCAGTTTCTGAAGAGTTCTCCCTTTCCAGCCTACCACTTTTATTGTAAAACTAATTTTTATCTTAGGCAGCACCACGGTGAAGTTAAAATGGGAAAATCTGAAGCATTGGTAGGGGCTTTTAGAAATACTGGGATATCCCCATCTCTCTCCAGTTCTTACCTGCTGTAAATGCTGGGGTGTGTACCTTTGACATGCTAATGCACCCAACAGGTACATATCAGACCTCTCTGCTGCTGCCCAGCATCAGATTGCTCCATCCTGACCATGACAGTCCAGATGGAACTAACTATTTGCCAGCCCCAGGACTGGCTCAGGCTCCCGGGACACCAGCAGTTTGGCACTGCTGGATCTGTGGCAAGGAATGAAGAGAAGCTGAGAGGTGTTTTAGGTCTGCTCAGGGCTGAGTAAACACAGCAGCTATCACCTGGGAATAGGTGCAGTCCCTGACCACAGTGGTGAGCACAGTGACATCCCTGTTGCTCCTCCTGGCAGAGAGAATCTCCTGTTTCCTCTGGCTCAGGCAAGGGCTCCTTTTTACCTCCCCCCACCTCCATGGCACCCGACTGTTAGCTTACAACTTCAGTCACCAATGACAGCAATCAAAAAATGATACTACTGTACTCAGTTAATCCATAGGAAAATCCCACATCGGCACACAAAAGGTGGAGACGGTGCTCACGCATTTTCCCCTAAGGGCCTTGGGCAATGGAAATTTTCTCAAGCTCCATTCATTAACGAAATAGATGAGCAGTTATGTAAGGTCACGTGAGGGAAGTGGTTGGTCTTTGGTCAATGAAAGACTTAGTCACACATCATCGAGCTGGATGGCCCTGGGAGGAAATGCAGAGCTACCCTTTGTGTGTTCAAGGACTGAAGAGGGAGAACTTTAGTCATAATTTCTCACTACCCCCTGAGCTTGGGCACCTCCTTTGCAGAGTAGGCATTGCAGGAGGCATGTGGTGGTGCTAAACAAAAAAACAGGGAGCTGAGATCCTTCCTACCTTCCTCTTCCCAGATCACTCAGCCCTCATCTGAAGGAATTAAGCAAGCACCTGATGATTTTTGGGTGCAAATGTGCTGTTGTGCATCCCTCCAGCTAGTCTGCTCTGGAAGCACACAGAGGGTAAGTAAAAGAACATAATACACTTCAGCAGTCACAGGGAAGATAAAATCAGTATTAGGGCTCTCAGGAACTACTGGAACATTTCTAAGACATTCAGCTGAGGGAGGATTTTCATGGATCTCTTCTGAAACTTGCCCATTACCAAAGTGGTTTGGACTGTTGTCTCTCCCACTTTGAATCAAAGATGATGAAATAATACAGAACTTTCCTGGGACTGAAGGTAGGAGAGAAGACAGGGCACTGACTGGGATCCACACTTCACTTTAGGTGTGGTCTGGAGTAATATTCTCCCACTTCTCACTGGCTCTTATCCTCTCCCCTGGGAGCCCAGTCAGGAGTCCTCTAGTTCCCTGAATTTGGGTTACCTTGGCCCTTGGCTCTTAGCTTCTGCTTTGGGGCTTGCAGATATGACTTTTAGACAATGATGTCTTGCAGTAGACAATCAAACCAGCTTTGTTTGCTCTAATCCCTGGATGCTGAATAACCAGCTTCAACCTGCCTGTGTACTTTCACCTTGCAGGCAATCTCTTGAAGGTCATTTCAGACCATTGGACTAGCAGGGAAGCAAAGCTTGGCTGGCAGCCTCCAGGGGACATGGAGCAGCAGTCACCTGGCACAAACTATCAGCACAACTCATGGCCTGATGAGTGCAGAGGGCAGAGGAGGCCTGGAAATAAAACTCATGTGGGGCAGGTAGGGAGGATGTGAGTGTCAGGTTGTACCCAAACCACAGTTTGATGCCTGAGGGTTGGTAATAAATTGCTATTGTGTAACCCAAAGTCCCTCCCACATTTGCTGGTCTGCCCCAAGTGCTAAGGTTGTGAAACCCTGGAAACCTCCCAAGAGGAGGACACCCTAACCCACATGGGAGGGTCTGCGGTGCAGGGTGCAGATTCAGCCCTCAGTAAAAGCCCAGCTGTCTCCCTGAGCAGATGGTTTCCAGGAAGAGGCACATTCCTGACCGTGAGGAGCTGAAAGAACCGTGTATGGGATATGCCTTAAAATAGACAGAGATATAGGAACAGAGTTCAGGTCCCAAGCAGTGTGGACTTGATGGCATCTCAGGCGTTTGTTCAGGAAGAAAAGTGTTACTAAAACTACAGCTGCCTCAGCCTTGGCTGCAAGCGTCTCTGGCAGGGTTGTTTTCCCTCAAAGAAAGGATTCTAGTTGAGATATTTCCCCCCCCCAGCCAAATTCCTTTCTGATTTATTGTTTTCTGCTTCTCTAAAAGCCAAGCTAAGTGTGAAATGTATTCCCCCTCTACCAAAGGTTTGAGATATTGTGGAGTCATCTCTTGAATTTTGAAAAAAAAAAGCTAAAATCTGTTACTTTTCAAAGATTGATATCTTGCTAGGGGAAAAAAAAAGCTCTTTTTGAAATATTTTATTTCGGTAACCATAAAATGGTCTTTTTAGAACCATTTAGATATATCTAGCCTTCTGTTCTTTAACAACTAAGTATTGCAAATCTGTGGTGAAATTTTTTTTCTCTAAGAATAATTCTAAATGTTCTGATACTTAGAAAAGGGATCCCGCCAGCAGTATTTCAAGCTAACAAATTCTTTGAAAGCATCTCTTCCCCAGAAATTATTTGGTTGTGAGGGACCAGCATTAAAATTTGAGAAAAGTATAGCAAAAATTTCCAACAAATTCTCCTAAAACCTGTATCTTTGCACTGTAAAGCAGTTCTTGGCCATTTGCAGGCCAAGCAGTGATGTGTTGTAAGACAGACCTTGTTGATGGCAGATGGGGAATTTCGGCTTCCATTCTTACTCTTGCTATGTAGTTTGGTTTTGCTTTTTGAAATAGTTGTTGTATGTCTCCCATCGAAAGAATACATCACAGTGTCAGTTGTTTTGGAAATATACTCAGAGCATGCAGAATCTGAAGAGTCTGAAGAGCTGTTGGGACAGCACACTTCAGGTAAGAAGACCCCAGCACTAGTTAGGGCACAATATCAATGAGCAGAAGAAGAAATCAGGTTTTCCTTACTGCCCACCTGCTGCTTAGCTCTCCAGCTGGCACAGCCTGACTGCCTTACAGCGTCTGCTGGAACGTGTGGCACCAGGCAACCATGTGAGTTAATTATTGAACAAAATGGAGTCATTATGCCCTGTGCCACTGCTGTTCCTCACATAAATCTGCTGCACGGTAGAAAAACGATCCTGTGCAATGAGAACAAAGAAACCTTTTCAGGATGAGCACATTTTCCTCTGCTGGAGAGCTGCTCTCACTTCACCTCCCTGGAGCTAGAAGAGTGATGCACTCGGTTTCCATAAAGGTGGGGGGTTTGGGAAAGACAGATGAAAGTGATACAGAGCCTCAGGGCACTGATTTCCATGAATAATGTCTCCAGCTGTTAGCCTGTGTCCGGAGCCATTTCCTTTCAGAGAATACATTTCTACTAGCAACATTTCAGAGTCCAGAAGGAAATATTTTAAAGTTACCTTTGCCTAGCACAATTTCTGCCGAGTTTCCCTTGAATTTCTAGATAAAATACTAACTCCTGCACGAAGTACAGAGGCCCTGGCTGGCTGTCAAACAGCAGCACAATTAAGGGGACAGACACTGGGACAGGGATGGTGAGAGAGCATCCAGTACTTTAAAAACTGTCTGTGATTAGTTTCACTTGCCTGACACCCAGGAAAAAAATTAAGAACTACAGATGAGATCCACAGATGCCAGCCACCCAGGGAAGGGGTCCCCTTAGCTGAAATAGCTGGTCACCTCAGCCCTGGGAGGGGATAATAGGGAGCTGGTCTGGTCTCTCTGCTGCAAAGCCTCTCTGAAGCCCCTTCTCTTACACAGAGGGGGAAGGGTCTCTCCTCTGTGGCTGCTAAGCCTGGAAGGTGTGGGAAGCCAGGCAAGAGCATGTGCTGTGGTAAAAAGGATGCACAGGCTGAGACCACAGCAGAGCTCTTGCATGTCCACAGGCTGCAGGAGGGCCCTAGCTGAGGGGTAGGAGCTGAGATGACAGCAGTGGGATGGGTCAGACCAAGGGACTCAGGTATATCTTAGATGTTTGGCTTATTGTCCATGATGTGGTGTCCAGGTACTGTGAGGAGACAGATGCTCAAGTCTCTGCCTTTCACACTTGGTATAGTGGCCCTGTGGAGGCAGAGCACTGCAGGGTGCCTGTGAGGAAACAGATGGGCAACACTGGCCATTCCCCTGGGGATTTAATTCGTGAGGATCTGTGCTTCAAGCAGTTTTGCTGACAGCTTCTTTACTTAACACAGGCATTATGCCTGTGTTAAGTCCCTGTCTTTGCTGGACAGTGCCAAGCTGAGCTGGCCTTTTCCTGCTCCTCTCAGACAGGGCAGACGTTTTGGAAGGAGTCCCTCTCCATTGCCACATGCTGTAATAGCAGGGAAACAGAATCATAGAGGTCCTGTGGCCTAGGCAAAGCCAAAAAATCAAGGACACTGGCAAGGCTGGCCATGACAGCTAGGACTCCTGCCTCCTGGGAGGCAGCCACTGGCTTGTATTATTACTTCTCTGAATGTTGTTTAAAGGCACAACACAGAGCACACGCTTGCTCCTGCTGGGCTCAGTCAGCTGTGTTTGTGGAGGTTCTTGCTT
>NW_008665216.1:48372-48800 GCF_000695815.1 Acanthisitta chloris | reverse complement strand
TTTCCCTACTGCTTCACTGGCACCCTGTGAAAGGACTGCGGTGACCCTTGTCCCCTGCATGCAGAAGGAGTGCCTGAAGTAGAGGTCTCCTCTTGACTGAGGAGTCAAGAAATGTGCATGCTCCAGGACTGGCTGGCTGTGCTTGCAGGCCTGCTGATGCCCAGCCATGGCTGGATGTGAGGCATGCAGTGAGGTCCTGTCACACTCCCTGCATGTACCCCAGACCTTAGCACTGCTGTGACATGGCCACCTCCCTCATCTGTAACCTCTTGGCTGTGATGTTTGGCTTCATCCCATGTAGTTCTGGCTATTGCTGCATGCCTGATGGATCTCTTTGATGACACACCTGCTTCACTGGCACCTCACACCTCCAGAGCCACCCAGCCATGCACTGCCTTTGCTTCAGGGGTGCAGATGCTGTGTGAGAA
>NW_008665216.1:39067-48345 GCF_000695815.1 Acanthisitta chloris | reverse complement strand
AAGCTAAGGAAAAGGAAAGCTGGTGAGAAATGGAGTTGACACCTGGCACTCCAGGGTTGTGTGGTCCATTTAATCACAGACTCTCCTTCACTCTGCTCCCCCACCCCCTTCTCCAGACAGCACCACAGGGAGATGGTATGAAGAGGTCCATATCTGGGGGAAAGCCTGGACATGAATATAAAGCACGGCTGAAAGGCTGGCCTGCTTCAGGGTCACTGCACTTTCTCATTTCTTCCTGAAGCAAGCAAGGGCAAATCCCTCCATGGAAAGGAGGGGGCAAATCCCACATCCTTGCTTGTGCTCTGAGTTGGCTGGATGAGAAATAGCTGCAGTTCAGGGGAGACATAGGTGCAAAAGACGTGTGGCTGAGTTGTACCCTTCCTCTCGGTATCTGTAGTCCACCTGCTTTCCACTTCCGTGTGTTTACTGCTGGCATGAGTCATAAAGGAGCTTTCCTCTCTGTCTCTCCCTGAGCAGCTCAGAGGCCATGTGTCAACAACTTGACTCTGGACAAGAGCTAACTGCAAAATATTAGTCCTCTATTTCCAAAATCGGCTGACCCATTTAGCTGCAAGTACACACAGCAAAATCCCCTCTAGTGCCTTCCACATTAGGATTTCTTGAGTTCAGCTGGCTGACGGTATGAGGACAGGCTGGTTGCTCTCAGGTCATTTTGGACTGGTTCCCAGTGACCGCCTTTGTTCCTCTCCTCTGCCTCCTTGCTTGTCAGAGTCTCAATCTAGCCCTTGCAGAGGAAGAGACACCCTTCTGTAAACAGATACCTTGTCTTGCCTGCCTAGAACCAGGACCCTGGAATTCAGCATCCTAGCAGAAGCAGGGTGTCTCCGGTACCATGTCATATCACCTAGGTTCAGCTTAGCCATAAATTATTGTTTAGAGATGGATTATTTTTAATTAGAAATGCAAAGGAATCCAGTTCACAGACAGGGTCAAGTTATAAAGAAAATATACAAATGTCATGCAGAATTAGGTTTACTCTCTGCAGAAAAAAGTTCCTTCAGGTGCTCAGAATCTTGGCTAACTCATGAGGCTGACTTGTCTGTGCCCTAAATCAGTGCTGAGAAAGGTTCTAGAACTTCATCTGGTGTTACAGGTGACTGAGAAGATAGCAGGGCTCTGGATACTGGCTCTGGGCAGCCAGTACTTTCTTCCTCCTAAAGGGGACTGACTGGACTAGCCTTCTGCAGACCTTAGCTTCCTCAGCTGTGTGGTGGGAAAACACAAGGAATTAAGTCATTTTGTTTTCCCTCCTTGCCAAAGAACCTTTATTTATTGTTTCTGCTTTGCACCTTGACTGGATGTTATCCTGAATTCGGGTGTTTAAGTGTTTTCCCATGCCTGCAGCCTCCCTGTAACTGTACAAGCTAGAGATTAGGAGATACGTATCACAGCAGGGAATCTGGCACAGTATGCGTCTTTCTTCCTCTTCTTGGAAAGAGCAGGGACAAATATTAGTCTGAGATGAAAGAGAATGTCTTCACTTTGTTAGGAACAGGGCACTGATAATGGTTCTGCCTCACATGCTTGGCTAGCCTTGTGCTATACCCTGGGAGGCTGCCAAACTTGAGTTAAGCTGATCCCTTGCTATCTGCAAGGGGAGGCAGAGCCAATGCCCACTCAACGGGACTTTGTCCTCCTGATGGCAGGGAGCTTATGAAACGTCAGCCTTTGCGTGTGCTGGCATGGCAGAAAGGCTCTGGCCCTCACAATAGCAGACTCTGGGAGAGGCTTGCACAAAGTTAAACCTGTGAGCAGGCAGTCTTGGAGCACTTTTCAGCAAGATCTCATCAGTTATTGGCAGTGCCCGAGGCAGAAGCTGCAGATTGGACGGGCTTTCCACAGCATGAGTATATGAACAATGGCGTGTGCACGCACATATATAGGTCTATACTTGCATGCATATTCTGTACATGTAGGTTAAAAGCCACAAAGTTGAAGAGCTGATAATAATCATCCATCACAATTCATACATTCTCTGGATGGGGCACAGGAGAAGGCTGGTCTTGTCGTATGGAGGATCACACTATGCAGACACCATGCCTCGGGCTGTTGTCACAGCACTCTCTGTGTTGCTGCCACAGACCTTTTTTGCATGGAGCACATCTTTGCCAGCGTCATTAAGTCTTTCCAGCAAGCCTTTAAGCATCCAGAGATGCTTTCAAACTGTGAGAAAATCCTGTCCTTTCAAAGGGCAGGTTAACTGTTCTGTTGATGCCTTCATATTTGGATCTGCTGCTGGCAGGATCAGGTGCATCTTCTGAGCACACATTGGCCCTGTGGCTATTTGTAAGTAAGGGTTAATAAGGAGGTGGGGCTCTAAAGAGTGTGCTCTTGTTCCTTACAAAACCTGAGCTGGGAAACCCACCCCTGAGCTTCATTTGTACTAGTTGCTTACAGTGGGGGCTCTGCCTTCAACCTGATTTGAGAGAGCAGGACATGGTGCTTAAGGGAGCTCTCTCTCTGGCTAGTAGGAAAGTAATTCACCGGTGTGACTGTGGTTTCCCAAGCAATCTGCTCTTTTGTTGGAAAGCAAACGAGCTGACACAGGCAAGGGGAAATGTTTGTTCAGTTTGAGATCAGAGGCTCTTGTTTTGAAAGCTCAGTTTTATCCTCAGCCCTAACTTCTCTCCATACAGCATTAATCACTTGTCTGGGAACAGAGGATTTGAATCGCCTCCAGAGCTATACAAGCAGATTTGGTGGATGTCAGTAGTACTCTGTAAATAAGTCCCAGCAGGCAACTGTGTAAGTAAACAGCTTCTTTTCGAGCACCAGTGCCTTTCTCCACAGTTTACGTAGTGCAGCGGAAGGGCTCTGTTAGCTTTTGCAGGGACAGCCTAAGCACCACACACAACAGGCAGGGACAATCTGCAACTTCCAATTGACAGTTTTACCACCCGCTTCGCTGCAGCTCAGCAAGAGCAAGATTTCTATCAGGGAGCCAGGAAACCAGCTGTGTTGCAGAAACAGCTGTGCCATGACATGATCTTTGTCCCTTGTTGTGTATGTGTTTCAACATAGGCTTTAATTACACTATAGTGAACTCACCTTACCTACAGGGCCAAGTTTCTTAAAAGTGGTTTGTGCCTGCCAGGGGAAATACCATGAATGAACAGAGGGACAAATTTTCTATTAATGCTTCATGGTAGGGCTCTTGAGAAGGGTATTCTGGTGCAACTGAGGGTAGTAATATGTGCCCTGAGATCTCAACAATTTTTTGAGTATTCCTCTTAGAAAATTATATTTTTATGACCATTTACATAGAATATTTCCAGAAGTTTTTTTGTGTGCACACGTGTGGTTGAAAATGTTTAGAAAAGGAATGCATTTTCCTTTAAAAGTGTTCATTTCCATTAAAAGGCTATTTTTCTCTTAAGTAATACCTGTTGTGTCGTGTTGTGTTTATTTTCCAGCTGGACAATATCGCCCAGCCCTCAGGGGCCTGATGCTATCAGGCAAGACTCAAATTATTGAACCACCAAGGATATAAATAAATGCCTCTAAATGGCTTAGCTCAATGGCCTTTGCCCTTCCTGGGGGATGGAGCTCATCTTCCATCAATATGATTAGCAGAGGAGATTGTGTATTGATTAATTGTCCGGACTCATTTCTCATTTGCTGGCAGTAGTCTGTGATGCATGACCTTTTCCACCCAAGTCAAAGCAGCACATTTTACTCCTTGGTGACTGGGTGCCCAAATCCTTCAAGCTCTCAAGGGTCCATGGTGACAGATTTGATCGCCGTCTCCTTGCGGGTAAACAACCCTGCATCCTCTTCCAGGATGCCTCGGGGGCAGAGCTGAAGCTGCCTGGCAGGTGGTGGTGGGGAAACACCTTGCTACTCCGTGGTCAATCTGTGAAAAGGCATCCCTAATGCACAGAACTTTGCGAAAAAGAGGCACAAAATACATCCCGGCGTGCAGGTGTGCTCCGCGGTGTACACGCAGCTCCCGCCTGGGACCACGCGTTGCTGAATGGGTTGAATCACCCCATCTGGGCATTGTCTGTAAAATCCGCGTTTTCCTGCTGGGGTTGGAGTGCAATCAGCTGGGCGTTGCTGCTTTCCCAGGGAGGAACTCCGAGTCCCACGGGCGAGGGAGTGCTGGTGCAGCTGGATGGGGCCCCAGCGTTTCCAGTACAGCGTGTCCCCAGGTCTGCAGCGCTGGCACCTCTCGCTGCCTATTGTGTGCTCAGTGGGGGTTTCAGCACCAGCGCTAACCTGTTCCTGAGCTGTACAACACCCGGGCACTGCTGCCGCACTTGGACGGATATTGCTTTTTTCCCAGCAGGGCCTTGCCCTGGGTCAAGTGGGATAAGGAGGTGGAATTCACAAGCTCTATTCCTGTTGCTGTCACCCAGCGTGACCTTGAACAAGGCCAATGGGAGGTGATGGGAGAGGGTCCCGTGACAACAAGGTCCTTTGCTGTGCCGTGACAGTTTGCTTCTCAGCCCTGCAAGAGGGAGTATCATGTCACTCACCTCGGACAACACAATCCTATCTATTCGGGATGCAAACTCATTGGAGGAAACTTGTCTTCTCCCTGAGCAGTGCTAACCAGTGATGCTGTGCTGAACAGTGTGCTATGCAAGCTGTGGGCAGGACTGTGGTTCAGATGTTAGCAGGGGGAAGCAGAAGGTATGACCCTTGGATGAGGGTCCTGAAGATATGACCATAATTTCTGCCTCCACCTGTGTTGTCTAGGGGATTCTAGACAATGCTGTCAGGTGGAGATACCTACAACTGATGCACATTGCCTGAGTTCCCCAGCTCCCTGGCAGCTCTCACCCAGTTCCAACAGACAGGCGACAGCAGTGCCTATAGCTCTCTCCTGTCAATAACTACAAGCAGGTAACTTAACCTCTGTCTGTCACCCTGATGTACAATGTGAGTCATAGTAACTGCCTACCTCCTGGGGAAATGAGATTCTCAACTCGAACTTGTAATGGGAATTGATGTCTCAAGGTAAAGGCTCATTCTGGCCTTGTGCTGCTGCAGCCTGCTTTACTGCTTGAAATCAGCAGGCCACTTCAGAGCTGGGATCTGGGTAAACCTAAATGAGGACTACAGCTTCTGTGCTTCTGAAATCTTACAGCCCTTTTTGGGAGTTCAGATTTTCAGTTTAGAGAGGAACACATGGAGGTCATCCCTACCATACCTACTGAGCAAACATCAGAACAGAGCTTACCAGGCAGTAAGTTCTTCCCTGCTACTGTTTCACTTAAGTTCAAGAAAAAGCTTGTGGACTGGAAATGAGGAGGAAAAACAAGAAGAAGAAAGGAAAAACTGAACTGAGCAGGGAATGAAAAGAAGATATGGGAATGGCTTGAGGTCGGAGGCCAGGGAAGCATCAGTCCAGGAACCTGGAAAGGAGAAGACACTTCAGGAAGCACTGTAAAGACCAAGGGGAAGGGACAGAATGAAGCTGGAGACCACCAGGGGCACCAGGAAAGATAGGTCTCTGTGACTGGCAACACATAAGACAAATTCTGTTAAAAAGGTGATCTGGAATTGGAAAGGTCTCCAATAGGGAATAATCCAGCGATTCCCTTTATGTTGAGACAAATGAGGGAAACAGATTCCCACTGAAATGGAAGAATAATGACTGCAGATACTGTTTAAGGCACTTTATATACCTCAGTCTTAAGAGAAGAGTCCAGACATTACAGATGCCTTGGGAACTGCTGCCAGTCTCTTTGAAGGCATCCAGAGGAAGAAGACTCTCCTTGGCAGCTTGAATGTGCATGTGGAAGAGCACAACCTGCTGGGAGTGAGATATCTGAGACAGGCTTTACTGTCACAAGGGAAGGAGGACTTGGGATTTTATGGGGGCTTTTTAGTTGGGACTTGTGTGGTTTCCATACTGGCTTTTGATGTACAGTTGAAGAAAAAGCATAGATATTAAGATACAGTGATGACTAAACATATGAGAGCAGGAGTGCAATACTAATTTGAGCAGGAAACGGATACTCCATCCAAGATTATATAGCCAGTATATATGGGAAACTAGGAGAAACAATGGAAGTGCCTGAATGCTAAGACAAGGACCTCATGAGCAATATGCAGACTGTGTATGCCAGGACTTTTGGAGGCAGGATGGATAGCTGGCATGGCTGGACCACTGACACTGAAGGATTTGTGTTGCTCAGCAGACCAAAGACAAGGGGGGCATGTGATAGTATTGCCTGGGCATGATATTGTTGAGTGTGAAGAAATAAACAGGAACAGAGGTGATAAAACAGATTCTGTCTGGGTTCAAATCACCTTGAGGAAAGACAGCTGTAGTTCTGCTGCAGTTATCCAAGGCTGTATCTGGATATTGATGATGATCTCCTATGTTTTTAGAATGATATGAAGAATTAGGGATTGCGTTTACTACAGCTTTTAACTTCTTACATGGAGAAAAAATTGCTTCTAGCATAGACTGGACCCAGGTATTCTGGGATCCACTGGCTGATATTTATTCAATAAAGGGGCAGCAAAGTAACCACAACTGCTGTTGTGTTTGACCTGGCCTTGGTAAGCAGTGAGACATTGCAGAACAATGTGGCAGAAGATAACTTTTAACCTTGACTGTGCACAGGCTGATTCTGTTTAAATTAAAAGGAAGGGTAAATATCATGGGGCCACAGTTAAGATTTTTCAGCCTCAAAATGTGCATGGTGAGAGCAGTTACGGGACTGAAGTGGTGAAGAAATTTGAGTTAAAATTCTCAAGTACTTGTATGTGGAAGGCACTCAGACTCAGCATGGCAACATCTAACTTACTTTCCCAAACAAGAAAGTGGAGAGAGAACATACAGAAAATGTGGCTCTCTGGTGAAAAAATGTCCTCAGTGAAAGATGGGAGTGGTCAGCAAAGAAATCTACATTGCAGAGGTCACAAAGTTTAGAGGGAGAGACACGTCAGTCAGCAGAAATCAAGGTGAGATAGACCTGGTAGAGTTGCTGAATGAAGTTCTTTGTAAAGGTAAAAAGAACAAGGCAAGACATCAGACCTCTCTGCAGTGCAGCTAAGATCAAAGCATGCTTCAGAAACCAGAAGCTTTGACTCATTTTGCAGGAAAGATGGTGTAGAAGAAGGGGATTACAAGTTGGTGACTAAAAGTGTCTGGAAATAGAAACATTCACATCAGAGGTCAAGGCAAAACTCGAAAGGTTTATTCGGATCAAAAGGTTCTTGGAGACAGATCAAGTAGTAAATCCAGTAGCATTGATATACAATCAACCTGTGCAAATGGAGGTTGGATGGGCACCAGACAGTTGCCTAGTATCAACAATTTTACCTATATTTAATTAAGGAACAAAAAAAGCTGCTTGCACATCCAAGAGCTTAGAACAGCTTTTCTGTTTATCCTTGAACAAAACAGGAATAATTAAAGTTATGGAAGTGCATAGACAGTAAGACAAAATTCAAAGTGACTGTATGAAGGGCAGAGTATTTTTTATTATTTTTATGCTTGGGGAGGAGAATAAATAATTTTTAAAACATTGGTTATGTGGTATATGAAAGGTATCTGGGTTTCATAGAAGGTGGTTAGGCCGTTGTGAAGGCAGGGGAGTGCAGGGATTCAGACTTGAACTGAAAAGTGGGTAACAAATTGCTTAATGAAGAAACCCTGAAACATAAGCTTGTAGGCAATTGGCAATGAAATTCCTTAGGGACTGCTTTTGGCACTAGCTAATGTCATAACTTCACTGATGACCTTGGGGAAAAAATGTAAATGTTAACTGAAGAGACAAATCAAGGAAGAATTGCCAGTAGGGAGAAGGAGAAAAGTGCCTTCCAGAAGAGGTGGAAAAGGAGAGAAAATTGTAACAAGTGGAAAGAATGGCACTAGAGTGATCTGGGCAAAAAGAGAGATACGGTGATAGAAGTCTAGATGGTCTTTGCTTTTTTTAGCCTAGCAAAAGGAATGTTAAGAGGGCATATGATTGCTGCCTATTAATACATCAGATGGGTAAATCCCAGTGAAAGTGAACTGCTATTTCAGCTAAAAGACTGAAGAGTATTGGCATGAGAACATACATGCATCACCTGCTTAAAATAGAGGCTAGATACTAAGGGGTCATTTTAACCACAATAACATAGAGGCTTCCTTCTAGCCATATGTAAACTAGTTTCAGATGTGTGCCATGAAAAAGAACCCTGGAGACAAGCGCTCTCTCTCTCTTTCTCTCTCTCTTTTTTTCTCTCTCTCTTTTTCTCACAATCCCAAACAAGCTTAAGCCCTTCCCGCTGTTCTGTTGTGGGAAACATTAGCTAAGCCATTCTGTAGGCAACTCGTAATTCCTCCTGCAGGTCAATCCCCCCCTCCTCCCCAAATGTCACAGATTCAAGGTCATGTTTTTTTGGCCAGCTTCACATGAGTTATGAAGTACAGTCTCCAGTCTCATTGCTGTTGGGATCTGGATGCATGGGTGGCTGCTATTAGCATAAAGAAGAAGCTTCTTTGCTGACTTCCAAAAAATGTTCATATTTGGCACAGCTTTTACAGTTGTGTACTCTGATACAAGTGGGCACATTACCACAGCCCCTCAAGGGGCTCTGGACAGTATTCCATGGGGTAAGGGAAATAAGCACGTATGGGTTAAGCGAGATGTCTTGCACCTCAAAGCATCTATCTTCCTTTCTCATTTTTCTCCTGAACTTACCCCTACCTATATGTGGAATTACCGGGCTCATCCCTACCCTGAAAAAACAATGATCCAGGATCCAAATCCGAGGGGGGAGTCTGAGCTGTGTTCCTGGGCTGCCTGTGGAGGCCTCATGACAGAATCGTGTTGCCTGGCATCAGACACAGCCCAAAAGGGAAAAATAGCTCTGAGGAAGCATAAGGAGGGAGGAGGAGAGCATTGAGCCCCCTGTTGTGACTGATACAGTCAATTGTACCTGCTTATCTTCCACTCAGAAATGTTAATCTTTTGTTCAAGGAAGACAGCTCTTTGTAGTTGTGCTAGCCTGTACAAATGTGACCTGGAGATACAACTTCCAAAGATAGATTTGGGATCACTTGACTGCAGGCATCTCCCAGTGCTGTGACCCGAGGAGAGCATTGAGCCCCCTGTTGTGACTGATACAGTCAATTGTACCTGCTTATCTTCCACTCAGAAATGTTAATCTTTTGTTCAAGGAAGACAGCTCTTTGTAGTTGTGCTAGCCTGTACAAATGTGACCTGGAGATACAACTTCCAAAGATAGATTTGGGATCACTTGACTGCAGGCATCTCCCAGTGCTGTGACCCGTGTGACAGTGGCCA
>NW_008665216.1:23335-39048 GCF_000695815.1 Acanthisitta chloris | reverse complement strand
TCAAAACTGCAGTGTAGCCAGTCTCACCTATGTTGGTTCCTCCATGCACTGCTGTTTGCTGTTCTCAGGGGTTGAACATTATTTCCCTGTTTCTGAAAGGGAGATATTGAAACATCATCTTCTTATCTAATGTACTATGCTGCTTCTTCCAGGTTCCCTTGGGGGACAGTGACACTTAGGATTTCTTACACAGCACTAGAAGATAGGTGTCTGTCATTATCTCCATGTACTGTTCTGCTTGTCTATGAAAGATCACAGAATCATTTTGCAAGGAGGTCTCTGTGTATATGCCTCCAAAAGTGTCTTTTTGTATGTTAGGACTTGTGTGCATCGGGGCATGGGCCCTGTTTTGTGTCTCTGTATGTCTCTGTGCAGGTTCAACCCTCTGTACCAAGAATGTGAGAAATGTAATGAAGGTGAAATCCTTATGCTCCCAAGTTAAAGAGCCCAAGAAATGTGGCTGGAATAATCCTGACACTTGGATAGGCTGAGAATACTGGGATCATGGCAAATGGTCTTTCAGGTGCACTCTCAAGTCTTCAGATATTGTCCTACTCTGCATGCTCTCCATTTACAACACACAGATGCTGGGAGGGAAGACCTTCGCTGCCTGGCAATGGGGTAGCAAAGGGCCTACCAGTCAGAGGATGGCTAAATATGGGAAGTGTGTCTTCCAGCTGAATCCCTTGTCTAGAAGAGCTCTGCCACTCACCACAGTGCCCTGCAAACTCTCTTCTTCTGCCAGATGCTAGGCAGAGCTGCTTGCCCAAAATCACTGGCTGAGAGGCTACCTTTTCTTGGAAAAATGTGCAACACAGGCTGGATTGCACCAGCAGCAGTATCTTGCCCCTTCTCAGGCACTTGCCAAACCTTCTGAAGTCTTTTCTTCCATGCAGAGGGAGAAAGATGTCACCCTGATAAATGCCAGCTAAGACTCACCATCAGCTCACTCCCCCCTGCACTCATCTGCCAAGAGAGGTGGGACAGTAGAGGACCCAAGTGACAAGTTTAGGAGGCACTGAGGGTAACTAGGGAGCTGAACAGAAAGCAATAGGAGCACTGTGTATGCTCCTGATGCCCTGTGGACCTGCTGGCTCAGGGCTTGTGGTCATGTTTAGTACTAACCGACTCCCAGGAGCATGCAGCTCCAACAAGCAGTAGGGAAATGACCCTTTGCCTGTGCCATCCATAGAGGGCACTGGTGCATGAGAGGGACACCTCCCATGGGGCAGGGGTGGTGGAGGTCCTGATGGGAGCTGGCCAAGGCATGTCACCCATAGCTGATATAGTCTTAAAACATGCACTGTTTCAACACACGTATGAACAACTCGAGGGAGGTGAAGGAAAGAAGGGAGCCCTTTGTCACTGCTTGGGGAACAAAGGCCAGTCTGTGAGACTGAGAGTAATACTGACCCAACCAGCATCAGCTGCTGTTGTTTCTTCCGTCACACTGACAATGCACAGTTGCAGGGTTTCTTTCCCTGCGAGGAGAATGGGATTTAGTGATACCATAAGTTAGTCAAACAGCAGCCAAGATACCAATTCAAGTCCCGTTCAATGGATGCAGCGTTTGCTTTGTGCTGTTTTTCTCCCACTTCCTCTACTTTGCACTAAGTGTCATTTCCTGTCCCTTTTTCTCTGTAGCACAAGCACCACAAACGCACATACACTTTCGCTCTCTCGCTTCCAGTTACCTCCTAGTTTGGAGGAAGCAGCTGTGTATTTATATTTCTAGGCAGATAAATATTTTTGCCAACACAGCCCTCAGAGAAACAAACAGTGTTAACCACCAAACTCAGCATCCGCTGTGTCGTGTCCACCCAGATGAGTGGGACAGTGCACCTTGCTCTTTCAGGCTGCCTTTGCCAGGATCTTAGGTAAACACTGGATCAGGGTCTTTCCAGTAAGTTTCCTCCAGGACTGGGAGAGAGGACACAGCCAGTCCCTGCTGGGGGCAGGTCTCTGGGCAAGGAACACAGGCAAGAAAGCAAGGCTGTGGAACAACGTAGCTTGGCTGCTGGCTGATGACCTCGTGTTGTTATTAGATAACTCCTAGAACGAGAGCCAGCTGGGAACTCCGTGTGGAGCAGCTAGCTTAGTTGAGCTGTCCTTGGCCTTGCTGCCCATCCACCCTTGGCAAAAGGGTGCCTTCCCCTGTCTGCTGAAAAAAGCAGTCCTGATCATGTAGCTCCCACTTGCAGGGCCCCACACAGCTGGTGGAGTGAAGGAGAGGGGACAGGTCGCAGGGTCGTCTGACTGCTGGTGTCCTCACACCTTGTGTCACCTACAGCAGTACAATCTTGGTTCACAGAAGCAGATGCTGAGCTAAAGCTTCCCTTTTCTCTTGAACTGTAATCCAGGTGCAAAGAACACTCTAAGGTTTCCTTCTCCATCACAGATATGCTTATCGTCTGCATGGTCAGGAGGAAGGCATGCTGCCTGGCTAGATTTTGTCTCTGTCTGCAAGCCACTTGCTTAACTGCTCCCCATTACTGCACATTCCTGTAAAATCAGGACAGTCCTAGCTAACTCTCTGAAGTGCTAGAGATTGGTGACAGATAGAAAGACCAGCTTGGCTGTGTACAGGTCAAGCTGGGAAACCTCTCAAGGATCTTGTGTATCTTGTTCATGAATTCAGGGGTAAACTGGTGTCTAGATCAAAGCCAGGAAAAAAATCTTTGTTCTGGTCAGGTAGAGAAGAATGGTGGGGATGTAATTTGGTCCCCCAGGACTTCATCTGGCAGACAGAGTCCTGCTATTGCAAGGAGCTGGGAACTGGCAGTCCTGTGGCTTCCAGTCTTTTGTTTGGAAAGGTTCCCATCAGTTATAGGTGCTGGGAAGCATTTCTTGGGACAGAGAAGGGGCTGAGTTTGCATGTAATAATCTGAAAGGCACCTCCTTATTGACCACAGGCAGGCCCCTGTCCTGCAAATTGATACCTGAATTATTGAGTAATCTCTGATGGTCACACAGTGTCAGACATACCAAGAAAACATCAGAGCAGAAGAATGGGACACTTAAAGCTCCACTGAAGCTCTGGGGCCATGGGAAGCAGCAGAGGAAGGTCAGAGACTGTTTCACTCAGTGCCCACACAAAGTGTGAACAAATAAAGAAGACCTTGAGAAATAGTCCTACTTCTTATACTGGCTGGGTCTGATGTACTTGATAGGTTTGGTAGTTTTAGGGGAGGAGAAAGGAAAAGAGGAGCATAGCCAGCTCCCTTAGAGGAGACCAGCCCGTGGCTCGATCTGAAAACAAGGACTGCTGGAGAGCCAGAACTAATCCTGGCTGTGCCAAGCAACACAGCACATCCCCTCCAAAAGCATGGTTATGGCTGGGTGAATAGTGTCCTGAAACTGTTTGCAGAGCTGGGAATCCACAACACTGGAAGAAAGGGAGCTAGGGCCCACAGAGCAAGGTGTGTGGCTGAAGGATGACTGCATGCTGACTTGTGGGCCCTTAGGCAAGCCATGCAAGCCATAAAAATCTGAACATGGCTGGATACAGCTGATGGCATCATATGATAGTGAATGAGACTGGCTACAGTTCAGTGGGTCTGTGGTAGAGCAGTCTGCACAGAAGAGATTCAGACTGATGGCTGCTAGTGCCTGTCATTGCCAATACAATGGACAAAGTGGAAAATTATCCTGCTTATTCTGAAAAAGACCCCAAAAATGGCCTAAACTGGCTCAGGAACTTGCCACAGAGTCCCAGAAAACCTGCTATCACAGTTTCAAGAACCCTTCCATTGTAAAGTGCTGCAGAGCAACTAGTGATGTGCATGTATAGGGTCATGTGTGAAAATACAGACACAGATTACAAAAATATATGTATGTCTGTGTAAACTTGTGTATGTATGTATGCCACATGAAAACCTCTTGCAAAGAGCCTGAGGCTCTGAGCAGCCCCAGAATTACTGACAGCCTCAGAGGCACATGCTCTGTGCCCTGGGAGTGAGTATGCTGCAAAAGGGGAGCCCCTGGGGCATGCAGCCAAGGGCAGAGCAGTCCAGGGTAAGTTGAAGCCAGTGTTGCCTGGCCAAAATTAACATGCTCATTTTTGCCTAATCTGTGAAGACTCATCCCAGGGAGTCCTGAAAAAGCCCCAAGCTGTGGTATGCACAGACAGAGCAGTACTTTGCTTGCATTAACTGTACCATCACATGTTAACCTAGGGAAGGGTATACTTTTATCACTGTTACCACTGGGGTGTGAGTGCTTACTGGAAAGCTTTCTTATGCTGGACTATCTAAAGGGAAGGGGTTGGATTGAATCCCCAGCTCCCCTGCCTTCAGCACACATAGCTGAGCTCCCCAAATATTGCTTTAGCAGAGAGTCAGACACAGAGCAGAACAAGGAGAGTACTTCTATTGCATGGTGCAGTGACACCAAGCCCAGTTTCATGTAGTTGAGCATAAAGGAAGAACAGCAGCAAAAGTATCCTTGAGATTTGTCCAAAATCTGATTAGGAAGGAACTCTGGGTGCCACTTTTGCTGGGAGGTCAGGCCAGTGTGCTCAAGGTCAGATTCCTGTCAGAGGCAGCTCCATTAGCTGCAAGGTGATCCCCATGTTAATCCTGAAATGGTGGTAGGCAGCTGGTGCACCTCCACCTCATCTGGCACTGCCAAGACTGTGGACACAGCATCCTCATGGAAATGATAAAGCTTGGAGCATTCTTGAGCATACAGATGGCTTTCCTCAGTGGGGAGGGTGCACAGGGGCATTCTCTTGCTGTGGAGAGTTGGGAAATATGAAGCAAAACCTTTCCTGCTGCCATGCTGGTCCCTGATGGCAACCCTGCTTCCAGCTGTGCCCTCCTGCCTCAGCTCTGAGTCTGTATGCTGGCCCTACTGTCCTTGAAATTTAAGGTTGGTTTGACCAGAGGGGAACAATCAAATACTGTATTCGACCTTAAAGAAAAGGGGGAGTGAGTCTGTGTTGTTTGTGGAAAAGGAGGTCAGACTGGACCCAAAGACTGGAGGAAAGATCTGGTCAGAGATACATCACCTTCATGTAACTCAGGGGGGGTCAGAGCCATGAATGTGCAGGGTGGGAAGGAGGTTAATTGAGGAAGAGTGGAAAAGGTAAGACCACAAATATCCCCATACGAAGGCCATGAAGGGAACATTCTGCTCAGCTGCCTAAGACAGAGGTTTATGATTTTTTCCTATGCAGCTCAGTGGTGTTATCCACTGTGAAAAATCATTTGCCGTGGAGATATCTGATAAGAACTGAGCTGGCATCAGTTGGGAGAACAAAATGTCAAGAATGCATCAGGCTGCACCCCCACTTTTACCAGCAGGCAGGACATCAGGCTGGGAACAGCCCCTGCTCGCCCTTATCTTTAATTGCCCTGCTTGCCTAGCTTCTTTACAGCCTTCTAATGAGTGCAAATATGATGTTTTGAGATTTGATCTCCTCCTGCCTCTCAGCCCCCATCCTGTGTTCCCTAATGCATGGCCTTGACTGGTGATAGGAAGTTTAGGGAGCTGGGAATGATGTGAATATAGAGAATACCCCTAATTTGGCTAGCTCTGCTCTCCTGTGCCACAGGTGGCATAGTTTGCTCCATAGAGCAACAAAAAGTTATCATTTATAGCAAAATATATCTACTCCCAAGTGCTTTACAATGAAGGAAATTAAAAAATCCCTTTCTTACTTATTTTGTTAAGAAAGGGGATATGAGCTGTGGGTTGCTGAAAAACCTCAGTCTACACTATGACTGTCCAGGGTACACTGAAGATGCCCCACCAGCTGTAGGAAGAGGAACAGCTTCAAGGGGAACCAGTGGGCTGAGATGGCACACATCATACAGGGCTCAAGGGCTTTTCTTCTCCTGACTGTGCCACATCCCCTTCCATCGAACCTATGTTTCTGTCTGTGCCCTCCTGGGAGTGTGTGACTCCTGCCACCTCACCTCTGCAGGGCTGGAGAGCTGTGTCACTACCATAATCAGAGGGTGCAGAAACTCATTCAACAGATGTGTGAAGAACTGTTTGTCTAACAGTAATACAACATGTGGTAGCTGAGGACATTTTTGTTCCTCAGCAAGGTGTGACAGGCCTTGTTAGTGTGGGATCACAGATGTTAGCCCAAAATTCAGAGCAGGACTGACCTCCCTTTTCCTGCTCAAGGCTTGGTAGGAGTGAAGCTGTGAAAGAAAAGGCTTTTCTTTACTCCTTCCTTCCTCAAGCTTGACTCAAGCAGCATTCCTTTCTCAAAGTTGGCTTAGGAGACTCTGCTTCTCCCATCCCTTGTGAACCATCACATGCTTATGACCCCAGTGCTCTGCAGGGCTGCTGGCAATTCACTTAATTTCCTTGAAACCTTGGGCAAAATACATGCCTCTCCCTGTGTTGTAGAGTGTAGGGTGCAAGCCCTGTCCCTGGGGGCTGCTGCACCCTTCCCAGGCTGCAGGTGAAAGGTATCCAGAGCCTTTAGGGCACACCTGGGATGCTGTGCTTCTGGGGCTCAAGCCCCAGTGACACCCTGAGAGCAATAGCACTGCTGAGGAGGTCTCTTCCAACCCGGTTGATTCTATGATTCTATGACAGCAGGACAAGCCTATTCAAGCCTGAAAGGCAATCAGGTAGAAGAGTATTTATGTAGCTGAATTTATACAGCTGGAGCTGCAAGACATCTGTGATCATGTATTTAAACAACTAGATCTTGCCTGAGTGTTCAGGTGTTAATATTCCACTGATAGGAGTGAAGACAGGACAATCCTTAAGGCTAATAGGAACCGAAATGTCCTAACATGGTCGCTACATACCACGACTGTGCGTGTTTTGGGGAGGTGGGTTCATGTATGTTGGCTGAGGATCCAGCAACCATGTGCATGCAGCAGTGAGAGTGAGAGGGAGTAACTTAAGGATAAGACACGGAGATGAAGATGTTTAGTGTTTCTTCCAAATTTGGTAGTAATTTGGGAAGTTCATATGCAGGCATGAAAAGGGACCCTGCTGACACCAGTGCAAGTTCCTTGATTCCAGTAGTGATGCATGGGGTTTTTAAGATGACTGGTTAAAGATGGGGATTTAAAAATTGTCTGATGAGTTCAGACAATTCGTTACAAAAATACACAGAAATACAGAATGAAAAAGCAGAAGGTTCAGGAAAACTGTGGCTGACTGCTTTCAGAGGAGGTAGTGAGGATCCTGCCCTGACTGCTCTGTCTGCGACCAAAATAGACCTTCCCCAGCAGATTCTGAGGGTGCTCATCCCAGTATTTAGTTTTCTTTCCTATCATAACTTCATTATTTCCAGGTGATCACACTGTTTCCACTAGCTTGCACTAGCCAGCAGTGCAGCTGAGCTGTTTTTGACCCCTGGTCCACGGTAATGAGAAGACTTTGCCGGAAGCCTTCAAGTGGTATCTGTTGCTTTGGGAGTGATTCATCCAAGATGGTCAATTTTCACTGAGAAGGAGAAAGAAGGTCACTTGGAAATGTTCTCTCCAAGGAAAAACTCTCTCCATTTCTATTTTAATCTCTCTGGGGATTAATTGCCACCTAAAAAAAAATTGGAAGAGCAGAGAAGTAAGATCATGCAGGCAAGCATGTGTGGTAAGGAGGAGGCTGAGGATAACCATGTTTCAGACTGGCTGTGGCACAGATTTGCTTTTAGAAAGTATTTTTAAAGGAAAAAAAAAAGGAATAGGAACAAAGTTCCCAGATGATTATCTGTAGTTATAACTGAAAACAACAGGGGAAGATATCCTAACTGGAGTGAAAAACCCCAACTGCCTGCTAAGAACCCCCTTCCCCTTCTCCTCTGCCCATGGGCCCAGCTTTGTCTGCTGGGGCAGCACCAAGCTGCAGAGAGACTCCTCCCAGCTGTTTCAGGTTGTAGCTTGATGATGTGGTAAACCTCACAGTAGGGCTCCTGCCATCAGATTAAATATACCCTGGCCATGCTATACACTGGGCAGATAAGTACAAACTTGTTCATTCAAAATATTTTATGAATTTTTGAGACAATAATTCTTGCACAGGCAGGCTTCATGCCTGTGCTGCTCTGGGGATTTTTCTGAATGAGGTGCTGTCCATCCTCCCACACATGGGACAAAGCCATCAAAGCACCATGCGATGCTCTAGCTCATTCGACAGAAACGAGCCCTATTACCATGCCTCAGCCAGACCAGATTTATAGGGATGGGTAATGCAGGTAGGGATAGGTTGGATATAAACAATGAGATCTTCACCACCAAATACATATCACCGAAGATATGTGTGGATAGATAGCTAGGGGTTGTACTAATGAAGGGTTTCAGGAGGTTATTTGAAAGCCAGGTCACCAAGGCACATCACAGCTTAGCTGGGTCAGTTTGTCTGGGCAAGGGTCCACAACCAGAAGTTCCTTCGACCAGTGCTGTTGCTGACAACTTGTGTGGAGCTGCATCCTCCATAACAGTGCTCCTGTCAACTTCTTGGCTGTCTTCCCATCGGACCCAGATCTGTTTCATAGTGAAACCTGAGAGTAGTATCCTATGTCTGGCAGGTATGAAGACCAAAGTAAATAAGCCTCAATAGAAACCACACTTGTTAGGGAGAGAATGCGTGTTAGATTTCATAATTCACCTTGGGACTCGTTCACCAAAGGCTGCCCTGAGCCCATTAGCACCAAGGTCTATTTTTAACCCTGACTCCCATCAGCAGCACAAGCCTCTCAGAGGCAGAAGGAAATATCTGTGTACTGCACAGGAAATTTAGGGCCTTCTAAATTGAAAGGAAGTGCAGAAATGCTAAATACTATTGCTGCTGTTAGCAAAGCTGGGCAAGCCAGCCATATTCGCTTTCCAGTCTTCTGAAGAGTCAGAGGGCTCATAGAATCACAAAATCAGTTATGTTGGAAGGGACCACAGTGGGTCATCAGGTCCAACCTCCCCACTGGAGCTGGGCCACCCTAGAGCACATGGCTCAGGATTGCATCCAGAGGGCTCTTGAATATCTTCAGTGAGGGATAATCCATGACATCTCTGGGCAATCTGTTCCAGTGCTCAGTGACTCACACAGTAAAGAAGTTCTTCCTCATATTCAGTTGGAACTTCCTGTGCACCAGTTTTTGCCCATTACCTCTTGTTTTATCAGTTTGCACCACTGAGAAGAGCCTGAATCCATCACCTTGGCACCTCCCCTTTAGATACTTGTATACATTAAGGAGATCCCCTCTCAGTCATCTCCTCTCGAGACTGAACAGGCCCAACTCCCTCAGCCTTTCCTCATAAGTGAGGGGCTCCAATCCATTAATCATCTTCATTGCCTTCTGCTGGATCCACTCCAGGAGTTCCACATCCCTCCTATACTGAGGAGCCCAGAACTAGACACAATACTCCAGCTGTGGCCTCATGAGGGCTGAGCAGAGGGGCAGGATCACCTCCCTTGACCTGCTGGCAATACTCTTCTTAATGTATCCCAGGATTCCATTTGCCTTCTTAGCCACAAGGGCAGACTGTTGACTCATGGACAGCGTCCACCAGGACCCCCAGGTCCTTCTCTGCAGAACTGCTCTCCAGCCCAACCTGTACTGGTGCTTGGGGTTATTCCTTCCCAGGTGTAGGACCCTGCACTTGCCCTTGTTGAATTTCCAGGTGGTTCTTCTCTGCCCATCTCTCCAATCAGTTGAGGTCCCTCTGAAGGGCAGCACAGCCCTCTGAGGTATCAGCTACTCCTCCCAGTTTTTCATCAGCATACTTGCTGAGAAGGCACTCTGTCCCCTCGGCCAGATGAATCAGTGGAACAATACTGGGCCCAGTATGGAACCCTGGAAGATGCCACTGGTGACAGGTCTCCAACTAGACTCTGTGCCACTGATCACAAAGGTTCACACAAGTGAAGATGTTGCCATGCTTGGCAAGCCAGACAAAAGAAGCAGGGAGATAGACGATCTCATGGGAGGAAAGACAAGTGTGATGAGAGGGATTTCTATCCCATATAGGAAGTAAAACTTTCCATAGATACAGATGCTCTGCCATACTATTCATCAGCAGAGCCCAGGAGTCCAGAGGCTCTTGAGATGGCACATGGAGTGATGGAGAGAGAAGGAGGAGGGCTGCAGAGCCTGAAGGTAAGGAAGAGGAGAGAGAAAAGGAGCACAGCAACATCTGAAGCAAGTGCAGTCAGGTTCTGAGAAAGTCTGCAGCAGGGAGCTATGGGAGAGCACATAAAGGGCCCTGAGCATTGGCACACTGTAGGAGCTGATGGAGTATGAAGCTGTGAGTGTAAGCTATGGGAGGTTCCTGGGAGGTATGTACAAAGTCAGGCTCCTGGGGAGCCTATCCAAAAGGCTTTACTGAATACACTTGTTTATACATTTCTACCTAATTGGGGTTAATCTGCTTTCTGCTTTAGCTAATCAGCTGGTTCAGCACCCTAATAGGTTGGAGTCTCCAGATTTGCCCTCCTCTGGTTTTCAGGCCATGGAGTCAAGGGTGAGAGAGTGCTGTAGAGGGTCTCAGAGCTGCCTGCTGTCAGGTCTGGCAGAGAAGTGCTTTATCCCTTGAGGAGCAGTACCGGGTAGCAGGTCCCCGGGAGGGACTAGTGCCTTTGTTCTTGCTAATTGGCAGGTCGCATGAAAACAAAGGATTACTGGGGATAAAAAACACCTCTGCAAGAGCCTAGCACCAAGTGAGGTAACTACTCTGTAGAGGTCTGCTGAGACTCCCAAATCCTGGTGGGTACCATCCCCAACTGGCCCTATGCCCTGCCCTCATCCTTCTGCCTCATGCCCCCACCTCCAGCAAAGGAGATGCATTGGTCAGGCACCCACGTCTGGTGGTCATCCATCCTCTGTGAACTTTGTCTTCTGGGAGCCCTTATGTGCCCTTCTGCTCAGGGACTGCTGCTATTTCAGATCCCTTTGGTAGCTGGATGGGGATGAGTCATGGGCATCTTATGCAAAATCTTCTTTGCCACTTTAGGTTAAAGGAGATGTTGTTGCCACCAGAGGCACATCCTGCCCTTTGAAGGTGGAAAAGAGTCAGAATGAGCTCAGCCATGTGACAGGAGCTCACAGCACTAAGGGGAAGCTACTGTAAATGCTGTCTCTAATTACTACATACTTAGCTTAGCTTGTCAATATTGACCAACATCTAGGGCCAATATAAAACATCTTGTGTTGCCTTTACCACCACCCCAGCCCTGGTTACCTGCTCCCTTCCCCAAGCATCAGAGCCCCATTTGCCCCAGTTACAGGTCCCTCAGTCCCTTATCCAGGCAAGGAGGTTAAAGCTATCACAGAGGGCTTGCTCCAGACTTGGTTTCAGAGTAGTTTTTTTGGCAGATGGCAACTAGACTAGTGAGTTACAGCATGAAATGCAAGAGATGCTCCTGGACTGGCATGAGATGTCTAGATAAGGTGTTACTCCTGAGCAGCAACAGTACCCAAAGAGCATTCCTGAAAGATGTGGTTGGACCAAGCTGCAAAGGAGACTATGCTACACTACAGCACAAGGACAGCCCAATGAGGTGCTGTGAGACATCACAGGGTGTGGGTTCAGCTCTGGCACAGGTGCTCAGAGGTATGGGACCCCACTCCTCCCTGCCAATACTGATCTCAGCTCAACAAGGCCATCAGCAACCTGAGCATGCTTTGAAAGTGCCTGCATTCTGAGCAGCCAGTTGGACCTTCAGGGGTTCCTCGACACCTGCATCTATTCTAGTGAGATGCCTGCTGCTAAGGCTGTTCAAAGTTGAAACATCACAGAGTAACAGGATCCTCTTTTTTTTGCCTGCATCAGACAAGCAACACTGATTTTGCAACTTCATTGCAGTGGGAGTCTAAGGAAGTCTCAGACACTAATCAAAAGTTCAAGGAAGTGCCATGCCTGGGTGGACTGCATGTCATTTCTGCATCACTCCTCAGTCATCATCAGATCTGGTAAAATTTATCCCACCTTCTTTCTTCCTTCCTTCCTCTCTTACTAAAACTCCTCATCTCCCCTTCCTAGGATCACCTCAAGCCCAGTTGCATCAATTCAACCGCTAGCATGGGCAGACTCCAACGACTGGAAGACTTTATTTTTAACCATCTCCAACTGGGGGTTCCACAATTGAGTATATCCAGACAAATTAAAACAGTCACCACCCTCAGCCTCTCATTTTTTTCCCTCTCTAGTGCTCTTTGCTATTTGAGTTGTTCAGTACATGAGGTAAGTGACCCATCTTTAAAATAACACCTTAAAAAAAACAAAGGGTAATGAAGAAGGAGGGATGACAACATGGAGGTTTAATTGCAGAGCCTTTCGATGCTGTGGTTTAGAGTGATCCTTGGCAGAGGTAGACACATATCTAAGAGGGGCACAGACCAGTAGTTCAGGAATAGGACCAACAGCTTGAAGCATCTCCAGGTAGCTTTAGCACAACAGCTAGGAGCAATGAATAGTTAGGACTTCATGGTGACTGTCCACATGCAAAAGACCAGTCACAGAAGCAAGCCATACAGGCATTAACAGTAAATCAAAGCATACAGAAAACGGTTAGATATTCAGAAGTAAGTAGCATGACTTTTCAGCCCAGAGAGACAGCTTGGACCCCAGACAACAGCAATGTCTCCCTCAAAAGTCAAAGGATGTAGAATCCATGAGGAGTCTGCTCTCACTCCACAGGGGGCACGAGCCAATATCAGGGTGGAACAAGTATGTGCATGCACAGAGGACACTCGGAAACCCTATCCCTTGCTTGGCAAAGTTGAAATGCCACGGAAAATAACAGGGTCCTTAATAAGCAGGAAAACCAGTGTCAGAATTTTGAGAACAAGGCTGCTTGGATCCAAGTGGCATTCAGTGGAAGCCTGTTCTCATTCTGAACCCAGCAAGTCCCAAGCTCTTAAAGCAGGACAGCTTCTTTCTGCTCAACACTACATTTGCACAAGGTAGCCAAGATGCACAAGTTAAGAGGCCAGGAAGCTTCCCCGAGCTTTAGGCTTTCAAATGCAAGTCCTCGCAAGCATTTGTCACATTAAGCACTGAGCTAGAGAGTAAGATGTACCAGGGCTTTTACACATGCTGTTGTCTGCGAGTCAAGCAGCTCTGCTTCCCCACTACAAAAATGGGAAGCCAGGGACTAACCCTTGCACTCACCACCACACCCTAAGCAGGGTGAAGAGGCTGCCTTGAACCAATTTTTGCATTGAGAAAAACATCCACCTAAGACCATGTGGGGGCATCCTCTTATAATCCATCTTTATTTGAAAAAATCCACATATAAAATCTTCAGGTTCCTTTTACAAAAACAAAGGCACGTTAAAACTACTCAAACTCTCACCCCCCTGGACTGATGGTCGGACTTTCCCCCCACCCCAGCCTCCCCCTTGCTTTCTCCTCCAGTCCATGTTATTTCATGTTTCCTTCAGTTTCAGCTCACTCCTGCCCAGGCACAGTTCTGATCTTGCAAAGATGAAGTATGCACACAGGGGAGATGGTGGAGAGGTGGCATGGGCTGTGCGTGGAATGTTTTACAGGCGCTTTTTAGTAGTAGGTCTCTTTTTCCACCCAGCCTAAAGGAAAAGGAGGGAGAAGGCAGTTAGTCTTAGGGCAGACCAAGTATAAGATTCATGAGAGTTCCTTTTAGGCCCTGAAAACTTGCACTGCAGCACCTGAGCTAACAAGTGACCTGTCACAATGAAGAAATCTTGCCAAACTATGGACATTCCGCAGCTTTCAGGCCCTCTTCCAGCTTTCTAGAATTACCCAAGTATTAATCAGTCTTTTCTATCTACTTCAGTGCATTGGTACTTTCACATACTGGGAGAGAATACAGGGACAGAAAAAGTCCTTCATTTGAACAAACTGCACTATTAATGGTGAGGATGGGAAAACACAGCAAAATACACCCCTGCATAGTGCTTGGCACTGGGGGTCCCCCCAAGCTTTATTGGGGCTTCTACAGAACTCAGCAGCATGAAGAGGTGGGGAAGGAAACACACAGATGAGCAGCACGTTCTTACCACCAGGGTTGCGTCTGATAATGAGCTTTCTGACTTCATCATACACAAATATGAGGAGGGAGTATGGGAAAGCGCAGAACCACCAGGTTGGCCTGTTTGGGAGAGGAGACAGTGAGAACACAGGCTGCAGAGATGCTCTTTGCCTAGCTGAGCTCTGGCTTGATGAGTGCAGGAAGGCTCACACTGGCATGTCCCAACCAGCCAATGCGACAGATCCCACATGGCTGTGATTCCGTCAAGAATCCTCCAAGCCAAGAATTACCCCCAGATTTTCTGCTGCAACAGGTTAATTCACTTTTGGATATTAAGTCCAACATGAGGTGTGTCACAGCACCTTTGTTCATCTCTGTACCAGCACCTCCCCACCTATTAATCTAACAATATTGCCTCTAAGTACACAGAACCTTTGTGCCCACAGCGTCACTCACTGGAACTGTACTGGTTTCCCTCATGATTTATTTACACGTGCTAATATCTAGCTGCTGCAGGCACTGGGTAGAGGCCAGCTTTCTTCTTAGAAAAATCTCACACTTCAATACCAAACTCCAGACAACACTCCTGAATGGAATGCAAAATGTACCAGGATATTTATGCTGTGAAAATTTCATGACATTTAAGCATTGCTCAACAGCATTTGCAACACTTCATGGCAGGGTTTAGTCTTAAACTTTGAACAGTACTCTGGCTTAAGATCCTGGCATCCTCCCAACTGTTAGGAAAGTTACTACGCATTAACTGGTCATCTGCATGTACGCAGCACCTTTCAAAACATTTTACTATTTGTAGACCCTCTAGCCTGAGCTCTTCTGGGTTAAGACTAAGTTTCATGCTTCATGAGCTCACAACCATCTCCCCACCCAAGCACTATTGTTCTGTGGTACATTCTGCTGCACAAAAAGCATGATGCAACTTACTTCAGAGGATACATCCTTAGAGCAACGTCCATCCCAGGGCAGTAGGACAGGAAGGCTGCCAGAGCAGTCTCCTCAAAGAGACCAAATATTAAGATCTTGTTCCTAGCAGAAAAAAAGAAAGCAGTCAGGGACAACATACTTTCAGAGAAGACAACCTAAACACCACCTAGTTTCCATGTGGTAGCGAATGGAAACAGACATTCTGGTCTAGGCCAGACATTAATCAGGTGGGTACTACCAGGCCATACAAGGTGACAGCACAGTTGTCATGAGGGTCTTTTAAGTCTCTAGACAGAGATACACCAGTTTGTGACTAAGTCAACCAGCAACTGCTTTCATCACAAATTCAGGAGGAGGCTGGGATTCATGCCACCAGATCTTTTGATGTATGGGATCAAGAGATCAAGGCCATGTGCTGGAGTATGTCAGTGGCCTCTGAGGTGGGCTAGCTCCCATGAACAATGCTAGCAGAAACCAGCATTTCTCTTTGTCTCTGCCTGACAATTGTAGCAAGTACTACAAGAAACAGGGCACCCAGTCCTCTTTCATTCACTACCAAGGCACCAGGCCGTTCAAGACTTAGAGCAGGATGCCCAGACACTGTTGGGCTGAAGAACTGGAATGCTGTGTAATGGAGCATACACAGGGTGCAATTATAAATCCTCCACAGACAGCCTGACTTACTTCATCCCCTGCTGGAAGACAGAGTTTCTTCGGGTCTTACAAATGATCAAGTCTGCCCACTGCACCACCACGATGCTGACAAAGAAGGCTGTGTGGCAAGTGAACTCCACTATTTTCCTCTGTTCGTAGGTCTAGGAGGCAGACAAAGCAAAGAGCAGTCATTCAGACCT
>NW_008665216.1:22652-23304 GCF_000695815.1 Acanthisitta chloris | reverse complement strand
CATAAGTAGTTTGGCTGGCAGCCTCTGAGCTGTGCCTCAAGACGTACCCATTGCTGCCCATAACTGTCCTCCACATCGTTAATCCATCGGTCATCCCACTGAACTCTGATTCCCAGCAAGCCAGAAGGCCAGAACCCATTCTCGGCCATGATGACAAAATAGGTGAAGAAACCTCCAAGGGCCTGGATCATACCTAAATAAGTAAGAAAGGATGATACAACTGATGAAGCTACTGTGCAGTGCAATTTTATTAGAAAGCAGTTTGCATAAAACCCCAACTACCTTAAAAATTAGTCCTCATGAGGCTCAGCGTCCCAAGCAGCAGCTATAGAAATAGTTCACATTAACATCAAACTCAGCTGCAACCCTTTTGCTGAGCAGCTTCTGCTCCCAACTTTGTACAGTTACTTCTGTTCTGTCCTGGGCTGTGATGGCACCATACTCAAGGACACAAGATAAAACTCCCTTTGTATTCTCAGTAAGCCTTGCCCACCCCCAACTCTTGTAAAATACAGTCAAGAAGGTTCCCAAGGTCTGCCGCAATTAAGCATGAGCTCCTGTCCTGTGAATTGGGCACATCTCTGTAGCTGCCTTTAATCAAGGCTCCTAATACTGTGTGTTTAGGGATATGCTGGAGAGAATCCTTTACTTC
>NW_008665216.1:15300-22603 GCF_000695815.1 Acanthisitta chloris | reverse complement strand
GAGCTGGTTGTCAGCCAGTTCCTTTACAGCACTGTGCAATTAAACAAAATTACTGTGAAAGCGATTCAATGGATCAAGCTGCACAAGCCACCACTATATGCCATGGGGAAAGAATCATGGCAAGTTCTAAACGGCCTGAGGTTCTGGTTTACACATCCCAAACCTCAGCATTACCAAAATAAGCAAAACAGTCAGTGACTCAGGATGGTGTATAATCCTTGCTACCACTGAGTTCAAACTGGTGCCAGAGAAAACAGAGTAACTTACCAATCTGCCCATAAGCCATGCTGATCAGCCGTTCATTCACCAGTTTGTCTGTTCTGGGATTTCTGGGCTGCCTCTTCATGATGTCACTCTCTGCTTGCTCATAGGCCAGGGAGATAGCAGGGACCTTTGGAGGTGGCAGGACTGCTGTTAGAATTGTTTCAGCTTTCCACTCTATATAGCCTGCCCTGCCCCATGTTTTCAGTCTCAGAAACAGCAAAATCCCTAGCTGTAGTATTTGGAAAGGGCCCTACCCCCTTCCCCATCCCAAGTTTGCCCTTGGAACTGAAGGATCCTCAGACTCAAGAGAGCCATGAGACAGGGAGCATAGATTAAGGGAGTATCAGAACACTAGAGAAAACTGTATTTAAACATTTTCTTTCCACCTGTCCTTTCTCTAGGGTACCTAAGAGCACCCACGTTTCTTCTTGAGACAAAAAAAAAAAAAAATAATCAAACAACATTCACCATGTCAGTGCCCAAGTCAATACAGAGGATGGTGACTGTTCCCAGTGGAAGGGGTATGTTTGCAATGATGAAGATCAGGAACGGTGTGATTTCAGGAATGTTACTGGTCAAGGTGTAAGCAATAGACTTCTTCAGGTTATCAAAGATCAGACGCCCTGGGGCAAAGAAGAGAGAATAAGGTAACTCACTTATCAGCAGAAGGCAGCCAAGTAGCACATAGGCAGCTTCAGTGGTAACCCTAAAAGGCAAAATGCTAGTGCAGCAAAATGAGTTATCTTGCATTTAAGGGAGAGACTGTGTGCTCCATGCACAGCATCATCCATAGAGTGTAGTATTTTTGGTCACAGCAACCAGGGCTCACTGCATACAGCAGTAGGATGCTAAGCCCTGGTTTCTGGAGATCATCAAGAGCCCCTGGAGGGACCCTCTGTTCTGCTCCTATTCGAGAGCTATTGCTCCATGAGGGAGGAAAAATGTGTCAGACTCAGCTGGCAAAGATGACTGTAGGGTCACGTGTTAGACACAAAGACAAAGTAGCTTTTGTTACTCAGCTGCCTCCTACTGTTATCCATCCTGAAGTGTCATGCTGAACCCACTGAAAGGGTTAAGACTTTGAAGGGAGGAGTAAAGTGCTGCTCTCCTTGAGAACACTTGCCATGGAGACAAGCTCAAACAAAGGAAAGCCTTCCAGATAATTATTTCAGAGGGAATTAGTAAGTAACATTGCTAAAGCATATTACTTCACTGCCACTGCATGCAAGTTATAAACTCACCTTCTTCAACCCCAGTGACAATGGAGGCAAAGTTGTCATCCAGTAGAATCATGTCAGCTGCCTGCTTGGAGACATCTGAGCCAGCAATACCCATAGCAACACCAATGTCAGCCTTCTTCAGAGCTGGGGAATCATTCACACCATCACCTGTGACTGCTACAATGGCACCCTAGTCACAAAGAGAGGAACAGAAGACTGAAATCATCATGTAAGATGATTTGGGCAGAAAAGCTTTCTCCTATGTTTAAGAAGATAAAGCACAAAAACATACTTCACTTTTTTGTAAAGAGACTTCAGTTTCTCCTTGTCCTCCCCTCCTCCTTCCCCTGTTCTAATCAGGCTTATCAAAGAACCATGTTCCATGTTCTCCCCAAAGGAGATGTTGGACAACATATAAACATGCTGAATCCTCCCTTCCCAAGCACATCCAGAGCATTCAGGAATTAAGTGTGCTCACAAACATCCTAGGATGAACAAAGCCTTAGTATAAACTTGAAGGTGTTTTCCTGACAGACCTCTGTATTTATGTACTGTATAGTAGTTTGACATTAGCAGCTGAAGGCTGCTGAGAGACTGAGATCTAGTCTGGACCTTTACATGAGGGCACTGAAAAGACTAAGCCCTGCCACTTCAGAAACAGAGCTGGTTCGTAGTTCCTATGTATGACATCCTTCAACACTTCAGAAACAGAGCTGGTTCGTAGTCCCTATGTATGACATCCTTCAACTCCCTTTCTTTACCTGTCGCTGACAGCCTTCCACAATTATAAGCTTCTGCTGAGGAGATGTCCTGGCAAACACAATTTCTGTATGATGAAGCAGGATGTCATCCAGTTGCTCACTAGTCATGTCCTTCAAATCTGAACCATGAACAACACAAGCTTTGGCATCCCTGAAAATAACAGACAATGTGTTTTACTTCACAAAAAGCTTCTCATTAGCTGTATTTTCCCCATAAAATGATGGCTCTTCAGTGCTCCTGGGAAAGCTCAACTCCTGCTGTGACTAAATATTAATCCAGACAGTCTCTGCATGGATGTTTGATGCTCAAAATTTAAAAGATAGACGGGAAACAAAGAAGACAGAGCTAAGCAACGGAAAAAAAGCTTCATGAGCAGACCAAGTCTTTCTATAGCTTTCTAAAGTGCATCAAGGCAAAGACTAGTTGTTTCCACAGCTCTTGGCCTGTCTGCAAAAAAAAGGAACCCCTGGCTCAGGCAGTTAGGTTGCAAGAGACGCTGCACTCTTCTGTGGGCAATCCTTTTTGCAATAGACTGATGATTGACATGTGGCTCTTCACAGAGAGTACTCACACTATGCCAGTTCAGACTAATTTACACCCTTCAGCAACAAAAGCATGCAATGTTATATTTAGACTGGTTTGGTACCCTATATGCTACAGTAAAATACCATCTCTCTAACCCAGCATACCATCCCTTATAGGTCTAGGAGACTATCCACGTAGCTCTTGACATCACCCAGCTTAGACAGGAAAATTCTTTCCCCACCCTCAGAGCCAGCTGCCGACCTGCTCAGTCACACAGCCCAGTGATCTCCAGCCTACATTGCTAGCCTGTGAAGTTACCTCAAATAGAGGGGGGGGGAAAAAAAAAAAAAAAAGTAATTCAGCCACAGTACTTGCCTTCCCCAAGCAATTTCATTTCACAGGGTGTCTCTATTCACAGTTCATAAGCTACATGGCTACTCTCCAGCCCAAACACAGGCTGGGTCAAGCTAAGCAATGCAGACAGCCCAGCCATTCTGCAAACAGCCCACTTACGCCAAAGCACATTTTCGGAGGATGCCTCAGTTCTGTGCTAGGCTATGTAGGCAAACATTAACCCTTATGAGGAAGGAGTTCCATTTTAACATTTATTCTACTTGTAGTCTAGTGTCAATTCCTCCACCCAGCCTAAGCCCTGCTCCCTTTGCCCGCCACAATCAGACCCAGAAGAGACTTTGAGAGCAAAAGGGTCAAAACTGGGCACCGAGTCAAGTTTGTAGGTGATGTTTCACCCCTCTTTTCTCAAGAATATAAAACAGTTAAAGAGAGTTTACTTTTGGTAGCCCATTCAGTCTGGATTGTGACTAATAAACTAGGCATTTTCTTTTTACAAGAGCTTTCCCATGAACCTGTAAGTTGTCTTATAAAAAAGTTTGACCAAGTATATCTTTGGGGGCAAAACTAGACTTAGCCTCTATTTAAAGATCTGGAATCACAGAAGTAAGTGGTTTTTGGGCTCTGCAGTATCATTGCTCAAAACAGTCCCCAAACAGCCACCTCCTTACCCCATGCCACTTTAGATGCTTTTTCCTGCCTGATACATTGGGCCAGTACACAGTGCATGCATAGTGTCATGAACCAGGCAGGACAAAGACTTAGCTCAGGGGGAAAAAGTCAGCCTCCAAAAGACTTCACCCAGCCAACTGTTTCTTTCCCCACTGTGGGGACAGACAATCAGGACAAACAGCTACAGGGTAGAGAAAGGACGGAAGAAAGTGCTTGAGTTTTCTATATAGGGCTTACTCTTAACTACTTCCCATGCATGAGAGGCATGTACATTTAAGACAGCCTTGTGTGTTCTTCATGTAACTCGTGATATATATTCAAGAGCCACAATATGCTAAGCAAATGCCAAGCCAGGGAGACAAGCTGAGGGATTATCCAAGGCAAGGAGAGAGTCAAATGCTTAAGTCTTTGAACACCTCTGGCTTTCCCCAACAATCATTACCTAGGGTTGACCTGGCTGACAGGAATGTTGAGTCGAGCAGCAATATCTTCTACTGTTTCATTGCCCTCTGAGATGATGCCGACACCCTTGGCAATGGCTTTGGCTGTGATCGGATGGTCTCCAGTAACCATGATAACCTGAAATGCAAACACTGTTGTGAAAGCCTTGCCTGTACAGCAGAGCAACACGGCCCAAAAGGCAGGGTCCTTTACACTGAAAAGGCTACGTGGCTTTTGCTCTATTAGTGAGCCCTGGCACAGAGCAAGTCTGAGGTAATAGGCAACAACCTGCTACCAGCATGCAAAGAATTGAGGTGGAAGGATTAACAATTTTGTCTTCCAGAGTCAACAAATACAGTTCCATTTCCAGTCTGTGCTTCTTTCTCTCATCTCAGTCAATACTGTGCAGAACACATCCTGAGCCAAATCACATGCTTTGGGACACCATGCTATCAGCACCTACAAGTGCCCTAGCAGTTTCGAGTTTAACTCATTTTTCAGTCCATTAACATTCAATCACTTGTATGTAACTCAGAAATGAAGCCTGAAGCAGAACTAGTTAAATCCTGATCAATACTTCATCTACTCATGTTACAGCAATAGAGAAAGAGAAACCCTTTATATCCACAGGTAGAGAGTGAGGTGATTTTCAGCTCAGGAATAAACTACCTTGATCCCAGCGCTTCTGCATTTGCCAACAGCATCTGGCACAGCAGCACGAGGAGGGTCAATCATAGACATCAGTCCTACAAAGCAGAGTCCTTCTACAGGAAAGTTCAGCTCGTCTGTATCAAACTGGAAGCCTTCAGGGAACTGATCATCAGGCAGAGCCAACTGACAGAATCCTGTAACACATCAAACCCATGTTTACTCTGTTCCTACATATCAGGAGGCAGAGAGAGCGAACGCTTATTGCTTCTGCAAACAGCTGCACAAGAATAACAGGGCAGCGTCAGAGGTTTAGCCAGGGCTGTTGAGGCAGGAGTCACACTCATATTCTGATAACTAATAGCTGTTGCTAGGTGCCCAGACACAGCTTGGTTCACATGCAGTGGAGCAAATCTAATACTGCGTGGTCCCATGGAGACTGAAGGTCCCAAATGCTTTGCTGCATTTTGATCTAGGCAACCCAGGTGCTGGGCAAGACAAGATCCTGCAGGCTGCTAAAGGCAGGACTGCTCCTATATGAATTGTGACTTTGAAGTGACCTTGACTCAACACTACAGTCACACTGCAGGAACAGAGCAACTATCCACTTAATCTGTGGGGAACTGCACAGGAACATGAGGAACAAATCTTTTCCAAAGTATTAAGGTTGCTTTTCCTTACCTAACACTCTCTCCCCGAGGCCTCCCAATTCAAGGTAGGCATTCTGAAAAGCATCTTTCATTTCCTCATCCAGGGGTTGTTCTTTGCCATGAATAAGAATGGTGCTGCAGCGATCCAAGATCCTCTCTGGAGCTCCCTTCATCACCAGCAAGTAACGTGATTCTGATGGATTTGCATTTTTGTGGATAGACAGCTAAGTGTGGAAGAAATAAAACTCTTTTATATACTATGAAGGTCACAAATAATCAACATCACTCAAGTGGTTTTGTAACTACTCAGGACAGTTTGTGATATTCTGCTCTAGTTTTCATTTACCCACACTTTAAACAGGTGCACAAACTAAGGAATCTATTAATTCTTTAACATTAATGTATAACCACAGATGTAGCAATGGCCTTTTTTGTATCCAAGTTCCACCTGTTAAGGTAATTTCCCAGCACATCATTCCTATTCCCAGAGGTGAGTTTTTTCACTCTCCATGCAGTACTGCTACACAGGTCAAAAGCCTGTCTGGTCTTTTGTTAGCAGCAGACACCTTAGTCTCAATGTAGCTCCAGAAGCTCTTACACACTTAGTGTAACCAACTATATTTATAGTCTCAAGCAGTCTTCAAGCAAATAATGGCTAGACAAGATTTTGGTGCCAGAACAAGTTTTGAGGCACACAGTGTGCAAATTTACACAAGTGCTTCACACAGCAGCTCTCCTTCAGGAGGACACATGCTTACCTGGTACTTGTTGGTGGAGTTAAATGGTATTTCCACCACTTTGGGATACCTTTCTCTCATCTCTTTGACAGAGCCACAGCACAATTCAATGCATTTCAGAAGTGCAGACTCAGAAGCATCTCCTGCCACTGCTCTCTGGGGAAAGAGACAACTATCAAAACATATACCCCAGTGGACTCACCACAGAAGACTGGATAGTTTTTAAAAAAAAAAAAAAAAAAAGCAGATTCATCTCAGGCCAGTCCCAGCTTCTAGGTAACATGATATGAAAGCAAAGAATAAATAATTCTATTATCTACTACTGACAAATATTGCATTTCAGAATGCCTCCCGGCCAGAGAGAGTAGCAGTCTTCTGGTGCCAAAGTCAAGAAGCCCTTTGGAAGGGCAGAGAGAGTCAGATAACCAAGTACAGTCACACTGAGTGAGGCTGGCGGGCAAACTTGGAGAAGAAGAACTGCTCTAAGGTGCTTGCCATGAACAGCACGTGAGATGAAGACTGATGACACGCACACAGAACCACTTGCATGTGCTCTCCCACACCAACATAAGATCAGCTTATCAAGTCTCTGGCAGAGATTTGATCTGTCCATGCCTCCCCCTGGTAAGGTCAGCACTTATAGAGACTGGTGATGGGGATTCTCAGCCCTGGACAACTGTGTGCGCTCCATGTCCTGCTGTAGTTTGCTTTGCTGCCATTTAAACCAAGTATTTCTTGTCCTTCTTGTCTCTTTGTCCATGGGAATTTTACTTCTTTTCATTTCTATACTGCTTTCCGGCATCTAAAGACTTCTCAAAACTCCCCCCCTTCCAGGCCTTTCTTAGACAGGAAGAACGCTGGCTCTTTACCTTAGGTCTACAAAACATGACCTGAAGTTATAGTCAGAGGAATGCAAGGGAAAATAGTTTGTTCCATCATCTCTATTACCACAGCATCAGAACACCCTCAGGAAGGAGTTTACTAAGCAACATGACTAATATTTGACAGATTATAAGCACTGTACAGTTAATTT
>NW_008665216.1:13808-15271 GCF_000695815.1 Acanthisitta chloris | reverse complement strand
GAACTGGTGTTATGCCAGCATTTGCACCAGCACCGAACCAGCAAAAGCTTAAAAAGACTTGCCAGTGAGAACAGACTGCCTGGAGTCTCCCACAACTGCTGCTCCCCCAGCTCTGATGTCTACTTCCAGCACCAGGTTCTTGTAGCTTTTAAGTGTACAAATGCCAGAGATAGCAATTCTTGGAACATCCAGGTATTGCAAAATGCCTAGGAAAACTTTCTGGTCTTTCCTAGCCCTGCCTGAAGTATCTGACCTCCCAAACAGACTGTAGATGCCAGTGGATAGCAGGGAGTCTGCTGTAAGAAAAACGCTGTCTTCCTAGTCTCATCTCCCCTGCCCGCAGCACACCTCCTCTAAGAGTGCTAGACAGCAGAAAATATTAAGAGTGGCAGATACCTCTCCTTCGCAGGTTCCTGCAACCCACATGATGTAATCTCACTACCAGTATGGGAGAGTGGTGGTGGGGAACAGGACAAACATTCATTTTAGGAACTCACCTTAAGAATTGGCAAATTTTCCTGGCCAGCCTGAAACACAGCACGGTTACAGAGACCTGCAATTCTGGACAATGCACTCCAAGTGGCCGAGCTCTTGTCAAAGGTAGCACCTGAAAGCAGAGGAAAAGTGTCAAAAAGTCCCTCTTCCAAAAAAAACCCAAAAAACCACAGAAAATCCCACCTAAGTTCAAAACTGCACAGGCTTAAGAACAAGAAGCCTTTACCTCAGAAATAGGAAATACTTAGAGCATGTTAGCTCACTGCATCTCTTTCACACCTCTTCCCTTCCCAGGTAGTCGATAAGCAGCTGATTATTTTTAAGACCAGAGGGTAAAATAGCAACAGTACAAGAACACCCCTGCTTTCACAATTCCAGTAATGGCTGTATCCAGCAGCAGCAGAGGACATGCTGACAAAGCCAAGGAATTCAGAATAGATAACATTCATTCAGAAGGGTCTGAGTAAGGGATGCTAGGTTCCACCTCCAGTTTGTCTCACTTTATCCATCAACCCAGGAACTGGGTAAAATAGCTCCCAAAGGAACAATGCCTAAAGATACTGCTTCTCTCATAATGGCTCTTAAGGTGACTTCAACAGAGATGAATTGAATAGACAGCTAACTGATAAGCTAATGCACTTTCCATGAAGTGAAATCTTCTAGGTTTCTATCTACTGCAGCCAAGCAGGTTGCAGCCATTGCCAGGATGAGGGCTTCCAAAAAAGTTATTTATAGCCTTTACTTTGCACTAGTAAAGATACTGCTTCTCTCATAATGGCTCTTAAGGTGACTTCAACAGAGATGAATTGAATAGACAGCTAACTGATAAGCTAATGCACTTTCCATGAAGTGAAATCTTCTAGGTTTCTATCTACTGCAGCCAAGCAGGTTGCAGCCATTGCCAGGATGAGGGCTTCCAAAAAAGTTATTTATAGCCTTTACTTTGCACTAGTATGAAAGCAGCTTTC
>NW_008665216.1:5825-13788 GCF_000695815.1 Acanthisitta chloris | reverse complement strand
CAGACAAGCACCAATGTTCTGGAGTGGCTGAGGGCAGGGTGCAGCAGCACCACTGGAAAAATGTTTATGCTAATAATGTGCTGCAAGCACAACATTTCACAAGGTAGATGACAGCTAGGAAACTCCTGAGTTTGGTTGTATTGAACAGCTCTGGAGAGGTAAGTACCTCTCCCAGTTGCTCAGCACACTGAGATTTCAGATTCTTATCAGTATCTACAAGAAACTTCCTGCTAAATTCTTACATTCATTGCTACCACTCTGCAAACACAACCAGATGTTCTGGGAAAACCCCTGTCCAAAGGGGGTTAGTTCCACGTGGGAACTTACCATTTATGTCCACCCTCCAGTAATTATCAGGGTCAACACCTCTGCAACCCACACTTTCAACAGACTTTAGACCGAGCAATTTAATCAAATACATTTTGGCAAAAATAATCAGGTACTTTGCAAATATTTCTATGTACAGGACAAATACATGGGGCTGAATACTCGAGAGATTCAAATTCTAATGGAGTAATCCTGAGCAAAAAGCAGCCTATATGGAGTTCAAGGATTAAACAGAACTGTGGTACAGTCCAAACCTTTCTATGCGTCACTTCAAGTTTTTTAATGCCCACTGTAGAGCATATGCTACAAGTCCTTGCATCGTGAACTTCACTTGGACTGGAGAGCTAGAAACATGGCTTCTTACAAGTACCAGTATACAGGAAGCTCCAGAAAAAGTAATTTTTTTAATGAAATGCCTCAAGCACAAAGACATGATCTTACCACTCTGGTTCTCTGTAGTATCAGCCTCATGGATCTGATTGTCAAACCACATGTGAGCAACTGTCATGCGATTCTGTGTCAGAGTGCCCGTTTTGTCAGAACAGATAGTGGATGTGGAACCCAGGGTTTCCACAGCTTCCAGGTTCTTCACCAAGCAGTTCTTACGAGCCATACGCTTGGCTGTTAGTGTCAGACATACCTGGAGACAAGGAAGATGACAGGTTAAATGTACTTGTGCAGTAATAACACTGCTGCCCAACTCAATGTGCACATGGAATGACAACCAGCCTTCAAACCCCGCAGTGATTCCCCAACTCCTTGCTCACTCTGCCAGTGCAAAATAAACAGCAACACTTAGGCCTATGTGCTAGGCTTAAAAAGACCTATTTTCCTCATCACAAAACCTCCAGAAAAGTACTCACAAGGCTTCAGTCTCCTGCTTCTCAAAAGAAACAGCATGCCCCAGACTAACATTTCAGTTAAAAGTTGCCACCTCCTAATCACAGGAACTCTCAGAAATAGGTGAAGGCAGGCTATATATGAGATGGTCCAAAACAGCTCTGGTGATAGGGCTGCAACTTACTGGTGTAGGATGTGAGCAGCTCCAGCTGCTCTTTCTTGCCAGAGGCTCTGTTCTGGTTCCAGCTCCCAACTGCTCGTTCCCTGGCTCAGTTGCTGCTCTGCTTCCTAAGGCTGTGTGGAAGCCTCTAGTTCTGTTCACCACCACTCTCTATACACCAAAGCACACCTAGATACTCTCACAATCTCTTCCGGAAACTAAACTTAAAAGAACCTCTTCCAGGTCCTGGATCAAAAGCTGGGACTGGAGTGAAGCTTGCTAGATGCTCTGCTAGCCCTTAAGGGCTGGAAGGGTTGGTGTGCATGTAGGTGTAAAAGCCCTGACAGTTGTAACAGGAAAGCTCCTTCTTGCCACAGAAAGAGGCAAGACAAGTCCAGAACTCCTAGTCTTGCACACTTTAGTGCTACGATGCCAAGCCTCTCAGCAAGTCTAACTCAGGGACTTATCTTTATTAAATAAACTGATAAAGAACTTGACATTGATTTGGGCAACTAGTCCAAATACATTGAAAGCCCAGCCCTACACATTCACCATGGAGTACCTTCTAGTACTTTAATGTTTACTTCTGTGAACACACTCTGAGCATGAAGCACTCCACTTCCTTGAGAACCATGTATGTAACAAATTCAATCTTTTTTTCCAGCTTCACTCACCGTAACCGTTGCAAGCAGCCCTTCAGGGACGTTGGCAACAATGATCCCAATGAGGAAGATGACAGCTTCCAGCCACGTGTACTCAAGGATGAGTGAAAGGATGAAAAAGGAGACACCCAGGAATACAGCCACTCCAGTGATGAGGTGGATAAAGTGCTCAATCTCTGTGGCAATTGGAGTTTTGCCCCCTTCCAGTCCAGAAGCCAGACTGGCAATACGGCCCATCACAGTGCGATCCCCAGTGCTAATGACAATGCCACGAGCAGTGCCTAGAGGGGAGATGGGTTTCAGAAAGCAAAATTAGTCACAGCTTAATACACCGTAGATGTGAAAAAGATGCTCTGGGTGGGCTTCAGCACGAAGACTGTCTACCACGACACAGAGCTGCAACAGAAGTTCTGCCAGAGATGTCTGACACTCCTGCTTTCTGCAGCAGCTGTAGTATTTCTTACAGCTCTACTTAACCATTTTGGTTCTTGCTCTAGGAAGAGCAAGAAAGAAAAGACAGTAGTGCTGTGGAGTCTTCTTTGCTCATTCTACAGTATTATAGCTGGAATGGGCAGAGACTTTGCTAGAACTTCAAAGCTGCTCTTGCATGGCTGAAGTAGGCACCTACCAATACACTGAACTCAGTGTATTCACATTGCTTACTTACACACCTCAATCTCTATCACTGCTAAAACTTCAGGGAAGTAGGTGAGACACATACCTTCCACACAGTTGGTAGAAAAGAAGGCAATGTTCCTGGTCTCCAGTGGGTTCTCATGGGAGAAGTCTGGAGACCTGGTCTGAGGCTCTGATTCACCAGTAAGTGAAGAGTTATCCACCTACATCAAAGAAAGTACTTTGTCATATATAAGCAGGCAGATGCCTTCAGCAACAAAAGCAAGTAAAACAGTAGGCAAGTCCCCAACCCTTCTGTTCCACTCCAGCATCCATTCACAGCATAGAATACAGACATTCTCTGAAACCAAACTAATTCATCCTCTTTCAGAATCAAGTTTCCAGACAGCCTGTTATTGCTGTACCTTACAACCATGTGCAGATATGATCCGAAGGTCAGCTGGAATTCTGTCTCCTCCTTTCACCTCCACTAGATCTCCAACTACAACACCTTCAGCATTTATGCTCATCTTCTCACCATTTCTGACTACAAGTGCTTGCTGAAAGACAGTGAAGAAACAACTTATGTCAAAAGCAACTCTTAAGAAAAGGCTTGAAAAATCTGAGTATCTTAAAATATTTGTGCAATGGTTCTACAAGGTTTCTACTTGCACTAAGATGTTTATATCTGATATGTATGTTATTTTCGAAAAATAGCTATTTTTGGTTTCCCTGTTATTAAAGTTTCTTGTATACAACGTGACAGTAGGATAGCTGGGTATGATACAGACTCCATGAAGGAATCCACGTTTTGGTGCTTATCACGCTGGTTACTGAACTCCCCAGACTATTGAGAAAGTGCCCTATGATTGTTAATAAGCTGGTGGAACTCACAGAGTTTCAGGAACTACCTTGGCCTATTAGCCTTAGTTGCCTGAAGCATAAAAGGAGTCGTCTCATAGACCCCTCAAAATTAAGACCGAGTAAACCACATTAATAGCCAGGTCTTTTGCAACCGAAGCTGATGTTTAAAACCATCAATAACCCTGAGCAAGCTATGGCTTGGCAGACCTCAAGGAAATGAGTTAATTCATACCTGAGGCACCAAGTTCTTGAAGGACTCCATGATCTTGGAACTTTTTGCTTCTTGGTAATAGGAGAAACAGCCAGTAATGATAACCACAGCTGCCAACACAACACCCAGGTACAGCTACAGAGAGCAGAGAAAGTGAGTCAGAGGACGATCTGCCGAAAAGGCTTCCAGTTTGTCCAGATAAACTGTGTGGCATTTAAGTGCCCCATTACAAGCATGAAGGTACTTGCAGTCTCTGTACACTTTGTACACAAAGGCCGTTCACAAGCTAGTGCTGTTAACACGACACAAAGGAAGTTGGCTGTTCGTTTCATTATGTGGAAGCACTCCAAGACATGTTAAGCTCACACACTGAATTTCCCGTGCTTATGGGAAAAGCTTCTGGACTGAATGCTTAGAGGAAGTTAATCTACTTTAAGCCAAACAGGCTGTTCAGCCTGCCTTTGAGGTAAAACAGACATTTTTACTTACATTATCGTTGTTGGGCTCCTCGTTCATCAAAGTCTGTATGCCATAAGCCAGGAAACATAGAATAGCACCAATCCACAACAGGAGCGAGAATCCTCCAAAGAGCTGCCGACAGAACTTTACCCATTCAGGAGTGGTGGGTGGGGGTGTGAGGGTATTTGGGCCATCACGAGCCAAAATCTCAGCTGCACGTGCAGTAGTCAAACCCTGCAAGAAAGGTTCTTTTTTTTAGGCATCGTGGCAAGACTGACTGTGGAAGCTAGCTCTGACTTTGTTCAAGCTCTACCACAACAACAAAGAGCCGCTAACAGGTAATGGAGATGTCCACAGCTGCCAGGGTTCCACAATGCAAGTGCAGGACGTGAAAGGTGAATGCCAAAAGAGCCACAGATGCTGGATGCTACCTGAGAGGCCTGCAGGCCACGGGGCTACAAACCCTGAAGAAGGGCAGGCCAAGAAGCTACAGCAGCAGACTTTGAGCTCTGAGGAACAGTGCAGTGCAACCCATCCCATCAAATTATGGAAAAAGTGAAAGCTGAGGGCCATAAAGATGATGACACTTTGGAACGACCTTCCAGGAAGTTCAGCTTTCAGAAACAAAGGTCTTTGACCCAAAAATGCAAATCTCTGCTATTATAAAGAGCAGACTTGATATTATATGCAATCATGTAACAATAGCAAAGGTGTAAAACCACTGCAGTGCTTCTGCACTGGACCCTGAGGTAGCCTCAAACATTCACATACCTCTTACTACAGAAAGGCAAAATTTTAATCGCTACTAGCCATCATTAAGTCTCTGGGCATGTGCTAGCTCACTAGACTAATTTGCAACACAAAAAACTCACTTGTCTTCATTACATGCTTACAGGGGAAAAAAAAAAAAAGAAATCCAAGGATCAACTTGACCTTGAACAATTCAGAAGCAGATAACAGTGACTTTGTTAGAAGCAAAGTCACTGAAGTATTGCAGTCAGGTGGTACAGTGGGAGGATGAAGAAAAGTATTTGTGAGCTCAACAGCTCTCCCAAAGCCTGGGAAACTTTACTGGAGGAGAGGAGATTAAATGGAAAAAATAGAAAAAAAAACCCTGCACCAAAACCAGACCACCCAGATCTCCCTTTGTGAAGCACTCCAAGCTGAGACTGTTCCTTTCCAGATCAGGGCAAGAGGCGGGAAAATAATGCCTACCTACCCGACTCAAGTCTGTTCCATATTTACGATGTAGTTCATCAAGGCTCAGCTTGTGGTCATCCTGAAAGACAAGAAATGGTTGGGAGAGATCAGTCCCTGCAGGCTCATCAGCAAGAGCTCAGCAATTCCACCCCAGGTTTCCTATCTGTAACAGCCTGGTGAGATAGCAGGACTAACTCATCTTCTCTGTGAAAAGAATCTCAAAGTTATTCCACAACGCAACACAATCTCATCTTCAGCATTCCTGTGACTGTTTGGGTACAACATGACAGCTTTTTTTTAAGAAAAAATAATGTTTGGCTGTATCTCAGTGCAGTCTTTACACCCCCAGCAGATTCTGTGAAGCCTCAGTGGGTGGGGGTTTTTGTCGTGGGGTGAGGGAGGAGGCGAAAGAAAAAGAGTTGGGAAGGAAGGCAGGAATGTACAGAAGATTAACCCTGTAATTTCACACATTTTTAAGCAGTGCTGCCAGATTAAGCACTACTTTGGGGGAAGTGTTTGTTGCTCCAAAAGGGTTTTTTTCCACAGCCAGGCTATTTTTCAGTTGGATCAAGTTAGTACAGAGCAGCACTTCACTTAAAAGGTTGTGCTAGAGGAGCAGATGCTATGAGTTCGCATCACTACTGAACACAAATCTCATCTTGGAGCAATTAGAGGGGCCAAAAATGTGAAAATCCAGTCTCAAATCCACATAACAGAAAGAAAACCTGTATCATCTTCAAGGAGAGCAGATCTAAGCCAGATGATGCTCATAGACAGATGTATAGCATCATTCAGCATTCACAGATGGGGATGGGAGACACTCCCCACAGCTTCAAACATGATTAGAAGGAATAATACTGAGGTCAGTCTGAGCAGAGGCCAGCAGTAAATGGAGCTGTACAGCCTCAACTCCTCAGCTGGAATGAAAACAGAAGTCGCACTCACATGACAGCACAATAAAGCCTGTAATGCTGCTATTCAGAGAGTGCCTGCCTGGGTGAGGAAATGCATCTATACTGTGCTATGGGTAATGCAGGCAAGCAGAGACTTAGGTTGTGTGTCAACTGCCTTTTGAGAAGTGATATTTCCAGGGTCTACTGTGTGCTCATCTTGATGCTAAAACACTTGCAGCATGTCTGGCTTGGGGACAAAGGGGAGGAGATGTGAGATCAGTGCCTTCAGTCACACCATGCTGTTTTAGCCACATGAGGCACACAGCTTTGGGGGCAGCAGCATTCTGAAAGCTATTCTTTCTCTGCCTTACACTCTTACCATTGAAACTTCCTTTTTAAGCTCATCCATGTCCCTCTCCTTCCTCTCCTTCTTCCCCTTCCTTCCGCCATGCTCTGATGTAGCAGTGGGTTCATATTTGTCTCTTCCATCCTGCAAGAGAAGACAGACTATCATTAGAAACATCTTACAGTCAAATTCTACAGGAGCAGACACGAACTACGTACACAAGACTGCTGGGCAGACAAAATTTAATTACAGTTTTTTAAAGCTGTCTACCTAAACTTTAGTAAAGCCTTTGGCATCATTTCCTACAGCATTCTCTTGGAGAAACTGGCTGCTTGTGGCTTAGGTGCATTATTTGCTGGGTTTAATAACAGCTGGATGGTCAGGCCCAGAGAGGTGGTGAATGGAGTTACACCCAGCTGGTGGCCACAAGTCACAAGTGGTGTTCCCCATAACTCACTATTAGCACTGGTCCTGTTAAATATCTTGATCTATGATCTGGACAAGGGGATTGAGTGCACCCTCAGTCAGCCTGCAGGTACACCAAGGCGGGCAGGACCGTTGATCAGCCAGAGAATGGATCTAGACAGGCTGGATAAATGGGCCGAGGCCAATTGCTTGACGTTCAACCAGGCCAAGTGCTGGGTCCTGCACTTAGGTCAGAACAACCCCATGCAGCACTACAGGCTGGGGGAAGAGTGGCCAGAAAGCGGCCCAGCAGATAAGGTGCTGGTTGACAGCAGCTGCACATGAACTGCCAGTATGCCCAAGTGGCCAAGGCAGCCAATGGCATCCTGGCTTTTATCAGTAACAGTGTGGCCAGCAGGACCAAGGCAGTGATTGTCCTTTTGTATTCAGCACAGGTGAGGCCACACCTCAAGTACTGTGTTCTGTTCTTGGCTGTTCACTACAAGAAAAGCCATTGAGGTGCTGGAGTGTATTAGAGAAGGGCAATGGAGTTGAAAGTTCTAGAGTACAACTCTTATGAGGAACAGCTGAGAGAACTGGGGTTGTTCAGCCTGGAGGAAGCTTGGGGAGACCTTACTGCTCTCTACAACCACCTGAAAGGTTGTAGACTCTTCTTCCAAGTAAAAAGTGACAGGCCAAAAGGAAATGGCATCAAGCACCAGGGGAGGTTTACACTGGATATCAGGAAAAATTTCTTCATGGAAAGAGCTGTCAAGCCCTGGAACAGGATGCCCAGGGAAGTGTTTGAGTCACTATCCCTGGCAGTATTTAAAAGACATGTACATGTGGCATTTGGGGTCATGGTTTATTGGTGGACTTGGCAGTGCTGGGTTAATGGTTGGACTCACTTATTCTACTGGTATTTTCCAACCTAAATGACTTGATGGAAGTTATGCCACTTCAATAAAAAGAAACCCACAA
>NW_008665216.1:0-5803 GCF_000695815.1 Acanthisitta chloris | reverse complement strand
AACATCATCCCCAATGCACAGATTACAGCCAGACATTGTGCAAGTCTGGCTAGGGGGAAAGCAAACTACATGCTATTCAGTCAGTTTTAATGGGTGAGCCCCAGCTCAAGCTGGAAGTGATGAACAGCAGAAGAAACCAATTCCTGAGTGCATACGTATGTTCCCTTCAAGGCATTAGCTCCTCCTACCCCCTCTCAGTCTTCCACATCCTCTGGCAAGGAGGAGCAGACTACCAATTGAAGATAAATAAGAAGTGGTATCTCTTGCTGGTCAAAGTAAGGCTAAGTTCCAACACTTTCATTCTCGGTTTGGCACACAAGCTGGCTGGTTATGCAACAGAAATCTGCTTTCAATTTATGGCAGTTTGACCAGCAAGAATGGTATACAAAGCAGCAATACACTTTTGCAGATTCAATCTGTGCTCAGTCCAGCTCACACTTCACAGAGCAGATGATTCGCTTAAAGCCTTTTTATTCAGTTGGATTTTCATTCACTTTCATTACGGTTAATTCCACGTGAAATCATGCACAGATTTCGATCTTGTCATAATGGGGTAAACAGGCATCTAAGGACTAACAAATCACGACTTAGTGCATATAAATATCACTTAAAAGACAAGAATAGTACAGAAGAGTTCCAGACAGAAATGATCCTGAACTGCAATATGTTTGGACACCCTGTAAGGTACCGAAACCAAACACCAGCATAGTCACACAGTATAGTTCCTTCATTAAATATTCTATGTATTTCCAGACTCATAAGCCTCCAATAGCACCTCCTCCCTCTCTTCTTTTCTGTGTGGGACCTGTTCTACCCCTACAGCCTGCCATGTTCTATGTGATGAGATTTTCATCCAGTAAGAACCCTAAGAAGAACTTTGAAATGAAACAGCAATTAATGGCACCAGAGCCAAACCTTTAACAAGATTAAGAAAAAGTTTCAAAGGCTTTGCCTTGCTTGATCTTTGCACGGGCACCTTGAACTGGATTCCTGAGAATGATCTGGAGGATTCCTGAATGATCTGGACACAGGAACTATGCTGTCTTGTACAGCAGCAAGCACACAAAATTTTTATTATTTACTCCAAGAGAAGTAGAAACCAAAACCAAAAGCGAAACTACATGAAAAAGAAAAAAAATCATGACTTTTCTAAGAAAAAACCCATCAGTCACATCTAGACAAGGCTCTTTACTGTTCTAAGGAATCTGTGTGCAACACTCTGCAGCCACAGCCACACATTTCACATGCACAGAAGTCATTTTCTGCCTTGTTCAGTAAAGACAGGCTTTCCCTGCCCCATGTCCTTGCATGCAGCTGTGGAGCTGTGCAATGGAAAGTTTTTAAAAGTGGAGCAGAGCCGAGCAATTTGCCTACATGCTCCACTCCTATAGGAAAAGGACACAGAAGTACAGGCTGTCAGCATTCCTGACATTCTCTTCCCTGCACCTAAACTCCCATTTCCCTTCTTAAAAAAGCGAAACCGCAGTACTTAAAACGAGCACGGTCCTCACATTCCAGCATCACAGGAATTTGCCACAAGGCAGTTCACAAAAAGCCACCATGAAGCCTCTCTCTCTCCTTCAGTCCCTGAATTGAAAGAATTTTGTCTTCTGCTAAAGCTATGACAGACAAGTCCAAACACAGCCCTGCACAAAATACATGCTTCTTGATTACTACTCGAGATGAGAAATGATTTCTAACGAAGGTGAATGAGCTAGTAGCTTGCTTGACTAGCAGTCCATCACCTTCAGCTTCACCACTTCTCCCCAGAAAAGCTAGCCGAGCTCTGGCAGGTGATCTAAAAGCCTCCTGGTTCTTTGAAACTTCGGTGAGAAGCAGTTATTCAGCTTATCGGAGGGGGCAGCAGTACCCAAGTATATAGGAGTGTTTAAGCTTTATCAGCCGCAGAGAGAACCTACAAGTGGGCAAACATGCAAAGGCTCATTCACTGCCCTTGTTCAAGCATGATTTGCTTTAAAAAGAACCACACACCAAAACAAAAAACCCAGCGATCAGCTGCAGTCAGAACAAAGAGTGGATAGAGTTACTTGTTTCTTTAAGCACCCAAGTATTTGGGTCTTAATGGAGTCCATTTTACCGAGGAGCTCAGCATTCCTCAGGCTTTTTTTAAAAAAAAAAAAAAAAAAAAAAAGCAAGCTTAATGCCTTCCTTCCTGTTGCCTTAGTACCGTATCTCACCCTTACAGGAAAGGTAAGTCAGGAGAATCAGTTTCAGCTCTTGCTACAGGGTCATTTCATGCAGAATCTGAACTTCCTGGTCCATCATTCAAATCTGAACTTGACATATAGATCAAAGTCTTGCCCTTGTTCTGTGCCTCTGGGGCCACTGCCTCTCTTCCAGCTTGATGAGCCCAACCTGTTCAGCAAAGGCTTGTGGTGGCTGTGCTGCCAGGGGATAAGGATATTCCTGCTCTCCCCTCCTTTTCCTGAGGTACAACGACAAGAAGGTCTATGATGTTCCAGATCCACATCTTACCATGATTTAATCACATGGCCTGAACACAAAGGAAGGTCTGTGTCATCAGAAATGTCACCCGTTACTTGACTTGGCCCAAGAACTCTGACTCATCAAAACTGCCTCAGGAAAAAAAAACACAGCTGCTTTTTTTTCTATGCAAGATTTTTTTTCCCCATCGGCTTAAGCACATTTGCACACACCAGTGTAAGAAGTTTTATACTTTCCCCAGAAAATCCTATTGTCTTTCAGATACAGCTTATGCTTTTCCTCTCTGGACTAATTGAGCCATTCATGGCTGATGTTCTCAACACAAGCCATGATTAACCAGGAAACGGGAGGGGTACAAATCAGCAGACAAACTCAGAAGTACCCTATTCTATGATCACCTAATCCAACAAGAAATGCCAAGTAAGAGCCAAAATAAATTATGCAGTCTCCAGAGGCCTGGTCTGTTCTACCACTTATGTCATTATAATCAATTGTGCAAAGAAAACAGAAAAGTTACTGTCCTGCTGCCTCATGAGGCAGTTTCCAGTAAATATATTAACCAGATGAATCACGAAACGGACTATGTCTATTGCACTGGAAACTGCTCCATGACCTTCTGTAATCTTAGCAAGGGATAGGAATGGTTTTTTTGGATCCTTCTTACTCCTTCCCAAGAGTCAGTCTTCTATCTTGAATCAAATATTTAATCAACTGCATCAGCTGAACTGACTCTCAGCATCTAGGACAGTACAAGGCAGTTTTTACTCAACAGCTAGTAATTGCTCAGTGTGCACAGACCGCCACTTCCCAAATTATGGAAGAACAAGCTCTCCTCCCATGAGAAGTGACCTAAACCTTGTAAAGGTTTTCATCATCAGGGTAAAAACAGGACCACCCACACACTTTAAGCCTTCTCTGGTTTAAAACAAGCCTGGGTTTTAGGGTTCTCTGGGTATTGGGACAAACATCTCTACTTCTCATGAAGTTGCTTGAAGACCTAAGTGCAGAGCTGGCTTTCCAAATGCCACTGCTGCACAGCTGAGCAGCCCTTCCTGCTTTTTTGGTTCTGTGCCAACTAGAGCCACCCTCCTCACTTCTTCACCTATAATATTTGTGCATCTTTACCATGAATCCAGACGTCTCTAGTAGCTGACAAACACATGAAGGTGAGTGAACTGGACTCAGTTCTCCCCTAGAGATGGTGACAGGTTACCCCTTGGAAAGGCCTGGATGAAGCATGAATGATCTGCAGTTTTCAGCAGGTCAGGATCCTTGTGGGTTGTACAGAACACTTGCCAGACCCTTCAACCTTTTACACCACTTTCACAAAAGCTGCTTAGGCCCAGGGTTTTCTTTGGCAAATGGACTATCCTCTGGCTATAGCAATAAAAAGTGAATGCAATAAAATAGTCATGGTAATAAAAGAATGAAAACGATGAGGGAAGGGGAGAGTAATATATTGAGGTTTTTTTAATTGCACCAGATAAGGATTGCTTTGATTTGCATAATTTCCCCTCAGTTGGTCCTTTATGCAATAAGCCTTCCTAGTTTCTGCAAGAAAAAAAAAAACCTTAACTGGAGTTCAGGTATTAGCACTGACCTCCAGACACAACCCAAAGGACGCACTGACAACTGTGTGCTATGCCCGTGCAGCGAGGGAGATGGAGTGAAACATGTTCCAGGCAGCTCTGACCAGCAACAAAATCCTGAGTGCTTTCCTCCTCTACATACAACCCCCTCAGATAATCTGCATTTTGGGCTGAACAGCATACCCGGGCAGCTCATGGCCCTCCCCTTGTCCCATTACCATTTAAAGTAAAACAGACGTTGCGCTCAGCTTCTCCTCACAGCCACAGGGAGAAGAAATTTGTTCTCTCACACTTAGGCTCTTATGCTCTCTTCCATCCCATGTTCCCATGGGAATGAAGTTTCCTTTTTGGACACCCTAACTCAGGACAGGCACATGCTGTTCAGTGTTGCATCCACACACTGCCTTTTTCACAGCCTTGCTCTCTCACATCCCCATTTTTCAGGGGCTCCCGCCAGCATTCTCACTGCTAAACGACAGATCTTGTGACTTGCTACCAGAAAGCATGAGGCAGCTGAACGCGGCTGAATTATCTCTTGTGTAGTGCTTCAGTTTCAAGGCTAATTGCTTTATTATCCATGCAACCTACAAAATCTGAAATGGAAGCAAGACACCTAACAGCTTTGTGCATTAGAAAAGCATTTGTACCTCCTATTAGTCCTGCCAAGGCAGACTGAGCCCCCAAAGCCTTTTGCATTGCAGTCCTACATGCACACACACAACATTAAGGCTTCTCTGAGGATTTAAACAAGATTCAGAATACTGCCAACACCACCAAATCCCCCCTCAGTGTTTCATCTCCTAGATGAACTCTTACTGTGCACACTGCCTGTTGCCTAGTGGACTGAAACACAGCAGGCTGGGCTGCCAAGCATCAAAAGGACTTCACTAAGGAAAAAAATCCAAACACAAAAATCCACCTCACACCATTTCCAAGTAACTGTCCATTTCTCTGTGTTCTTGCAGCTCCCCTACTATTCATGTGGTTATGTCAACATTGCCACTGTTGTACCACACCGATGAGGACAATACAAAGTCAAGTCAATGTTTGAATGCTGCTCAGGAAGCACAGAACACCTGTGGGCAAGGTACACATACACACCAGCTACCACTGCTGCGTCTCATGGGCCTGCATGGCCACCCTCCTCTCAGAAAGCAGAGAAATTTGGGAATTTCACAGGAATGTGTCCAAACCAAAAGTAAACAGAAGCCTACACCTCCAACTATACAAGACACACAGGGAAGTATTTGAAAGGAAAGAAACAAACATCCAAATGATAAAACCCAGAAACTGTTACTAGTTTTTCTACATAAAATGAAACCCGGGCAACCGAAGAGATGTTTCTGCTCCACACACAGGAGCTTCATCACAACATCCAGTTTCAAAAAGTCTTCGCTCTTGTTTCAAAGAACCTTCATATACGTTTTTTTAAAATTAGAAGTTATGATCTAAAGTTTCCATGAGTCTTCACACACGGTTTTATGAAATTAAATAAAGGATGAAATTAATTATGAAATTAAATAAAGCCCTCATGGGCTGTAAGGCAGTAACAACACCGGTACAAGGGCAGAAACCGCTGCATAGCCTCCTGAAAGGATTCATCACCCCAACGAAGAGGATAACGTCAGGGGCACCCTCTTAACACCAGACCCCATCACCCCTTCACTGCTGCCAACAGGCAAACCGACCCTAATAACGCCGACAGCTCCCCTTCCGCCCTGCCCCGGGGCCGCGTGTCTCAAGGAGTC
>NW_008665215.1:160250-164042 GCF_000695815.1 Acanthisitta chloris | reverse complement strand
TATATATATGTTTTCCTCAATTTACAGTGACATGAAACGTAGAAAGTTGCCAATTCTAAGTGTAGTAGTAAACATGATGGGTCAACGTGTTTGGAGATAAAGAAGAGAGAAGAAGGAAAGGAGTTGGGGATTTCTGGTGATGTGTCTAGCACTTGACACACAGGATTGTTGAGGTGATAGTGATTGTATAAGATAAACGGCTTCTGTTACTGGACATGGACCCTTGCCCCTCCTGAGAAGCAGCTGCACAAGGTGGGAAGCAAGATCATCTGTATTGTGTGGAATTAGAAATTCGATCATTTCTGCAGATCCAAGTTTCCACAGTTTCCATCTCAAAAGAAAAGAAAAAACAAGATATTTGTAAGCGCCTCCTCTGTGATACCCTAGGAACGTTCTTAAGCCCATTCATTTCTGGACCTGGTGATAAATGACCCTGGACTCATGATGAACATAACTCCACTCCCATCTTACCAATTTGTTTTAAAGATCTGAGCAAAGCAAGCATGCTCACACAGCATGGGTTTGGTGCAAAATCTTAATCATTCAACAGCGTGAAGGAGTTCATAATGCTGTCATGAAATGTCTGTATTTAGTCTTCTGTACAAAATCTGACCTTCCCACTAATCTGCTCTTAGAAGGAAATCCTGAGCCCCGTTAAAATCAGTGGCAAAACTCACAGCGACCTCAACATTTATGTACGAGGAAGTAATTGAATCAGAGCAAGCAGATTGATTTTTCTGTGTAAGTATAATTTATGCAATGATTATTTTATTCATTGGTTCTATGATGCAATGAAATTAAAATGTTTGCAATGTATTTGGTCCTTGTCAACGTAACTATTCAGTGGAAAAACCTGTGGAAGAAAATTCTAGCCTTCAGGCTGGTGAATTTTTGAAAACTGAACTTAAAATTACCTGTGCATGTCCAGTGCACAGATGTTAATTGCAAACTAATTACAACGGATGCACACACATTATTTTGACCCTCTTTACTGCTGGAAGATTACAGAATCACAGAATCACAAGATTGCTTGTAAACGTATTGTGAGGTCTTTGAATTTCACTCCTATTCTAATCCAGTCATGAATTCCAACCACAAATTGTTTTAGGGCTACGAATGATTTATAAATGCTCACAGTTCACATGGGGGAGCATGTCACAGGATGTACTTTCACCTAAATGAAGGATTTGGATTTATCCAACTTGATACTCAGCGTAATTTATGTCATGTGCACGTGAAACTTTTGCCTTCTTCTGTACAGTGTGAACTTTTGACTAAGAGAACCTAAACACACTGGGTGCATGGTGATGAATTCAAAAGGTTGTAGCCAAGTCAAGAATTCACTGAGGTGGTTTTAGAGATCTCTTAGTAAACCCTCATGGAAAAGCCTTTGTAGAAAATGGAAAGAAAATGTTTGGGAAGAAAATCAGGGGTCAGCAACTCTGATATTTTTTCAGCAAACTCCACCTGTTTATTGTGCTGAAATACATATCCTCACATGTCGAAAGTACCTATGATATGAAGGGGATGAAAGTGAGGTGGGACTAGGAATGAGAAGATAATAGTCACAGTAAAGAGTGTACCTTAGGTAGCACTTCTGTATACAAATAAAATGTTGTTTACTCATTTTTTTGATACATGTTTTCCTCTATCTAGGGGTGTAGAATAGCTATCCAAACATTCTGAAGCTGTGGAATGAAAATATTTCCCCAACATTCCTTTCAGTTTTTTTTCAGTGCTGAAATGTTGGTTCCATGGATATGTCCTGGCCCCTTCAACAGCCTTGGTCTGGTCTGTTCCTATAACCAAAACCCTCTGGTTGTCTCTGCATGCTTGTTACTATGAGTGTATTTGTCATTGTTTACATCCATTTCATGTAGCTGTAAATGAGCCTTTACTTCATTTAGGGTATTTAGATATGATGAAATGACAAACAGTGTTCAGGTCTTTCAAACACAGGAAGCCAGGACAACAGGAGGAGTGTTTAATAGGGTCTAACAGGAAACAGCCTCCTTGGAAATGGAGATTTATTTACAAACACATCAAAAAAGAGGGACCCTCCGGCCCCAGGGCAGAGGAAGGGTGCCTTTTTTTCCATAAACATCCATTTGAGCATCTCATGTCAGACCACCAGCTGGGCTGAGAGTGAGCAGAGCTGGCCAGTGGGTTCTCTTTGGGGTGGTTGACTCATGGCGGGTCTGGTGGTGATACTGATCCTGCCAGGGTGATGCTGAGTGGTATGGCTGCAGGACAATAATGGAGGGCTTTGTTGACTGGATCCCTGGCATTGTGGGGGATGTCTGTTCACTGTGCTCATGAAAAATACTTGGAGAATATCTGGCCTCAACTCAATTTATTTCAATGCTGAAATATCCACCACACCCTTGGTGAGGGTGGATATTTTAGAAGGGACAAATATGTTGATGGGATATCTCAAAAAAAGAAGGAGAAGAGAATTAATTCAGACTTGAGGTCCAATATCTTTGATCTTAGAAGGAGTTCTAGTCGTTATCCGAGCTCTGCTGTTCCAGCTGTGCTCTCAGGGTTGGGACTTTGCTGACTCTTTCTCCAGGAGCATCCAGAGGATTGGAGGAGCACAGATGGTTTAGGAACAATGTGACCACTCATCTGATGATGGATGATCATAGACTGCAAGATGACTGGAGGATAAGGACATGCCAGACCTAATTAAAAACATCCAGGCTAAACACAGCTAGCACACAACTGAAAAAAATAGCTAAGTCACAGTATTTCATCCTCCTCTGCCTCCCATAGAGACAATGGGAATGCATCCTTTGTTTTGCTCTGTCCCAGAGCAGAGGGATATCAGGCTTTGGCTCACCAAACAGCTGTGTGGAAGGCTCTCTGCGGTCAGTGCCTTCTGAGGGAAGGGTCTCCTCTCTCTCTACTGTGCAGCAAGACCTGAGGGTGTGAATACTTACCTATGCATCACTAAACCTGTCCACTTTCTGTTTTGTTTTTCTTTTTTTCATTATGTTTTCCTCTGTTTTTGACCCAGGTGTTGACAGCAGCCAGGCCCAGATCAGGGAGGTGACTCAAGAGGATCACTTAGCAAGGGAGAGCCCTGACTGCCAACAGTGTCCTCTGCCTATACTAACATCAGCCTTCAGCTTTGCTGGAAGCAGCACTAGGGGTCTTCTAACAGAAACAAAAATTCCTTTCCACAGTCTCTTCACCTGTGCATCAGCTGGAGTACCTGTTTACACGAGTCTTTGGGGCAATTGCTAAACCTGGATGTCTTTCACCCAGCTGTAGGAGCCATAGCTGTTGCTGTAGGAGGCGATGACCCTGACACAATGTCTCTCCTTGCAAACCTCAACCTATTCCCAGCCCATGGAGATTTTTGCCTGGGTGAGGGCAGAATAATGACTCCACAGTTTGGACCTGCATGTGATATTCATCAGCCTGTGACAGCTCGGGTTTGCAAGTGTTTTGACCATCTTCCAAGAGGCTTTCAGCGTAACATAATCTGGTAATGAATTTCACATAGAGGTGCAAAGGATGCAAATAAGCAAATCCCCACCTACCGCTACTGTCTATATTCATTAGACAGACAGATTGCACAGTGTCCTCGCAACCACATGAAAAAGGTGAAATGCAAGCAGGCAGGAAAGAAATTAAACAAGTAAAATTATTACGTGTTTCTCTCTTTTAGAGAACAATCGAAATAGCAGCATTGATCAGTGGTTTGCTGTTTTCATGTCTCGCTAATTACTGCTTTAAAATGGAGAAACTGCTTTGAATTGTCATGTGTATGAAATAGGGACATTT
>NW_008665215.1:143879-160188 GCF_000695815.1 Acanthisitta chloris | reverse complement strand
CTCTCCAGCAGCAGCCCCTGAAGAAGGATTGGCTGCTCAGCCCTCAGGGATGTGCAGCACCCAACTGGCAAGGGTGTGCTGCCTCCAGGGTCAGTCTTGATGCTGGGCTGCATCTTGTCCTCCAGGTGTGAATTGAGATCAGGTGCCACATCTACTGCCATGACTGTCTCGCAGCAGTGGTTTTTATGAAAATCCATCATTTCTGGGTGCAGTTTGTTTTATTGTAGGTGAAAAATGTGAAGGCTTTTTCACCAGATGGGAGGATCACAGGAGGACAGGGTGGGGATTTGTGACGAGACTCAAAATGACTGACACGTGAATGTTGCACATTCAAATTAAAAAGCTTTCAAAAGAATCAGTGAAAAAAAACCCCATATATAGATTTGCACAATCTGGCCAACAAGAGTGACCTGATCTGGTGCTTTCAGCCATTATCTGCCATGGGATTAATGGGTGATTGAGCCATCGTCATCCTGCCAAGACTTAGTGAAGTATCGTTGTCAGGAGCTAGCGGCCATCTGTTCAGCAGAGATGCAGTAAAAAAGCATAAAGAAATTAAAACAGGGGGAAAGCAGAATAAAAACACAACTCTTGGTTACTTCATACTTTGAACTTAAAACAACTACAAGCTCATGGATTTTATAAGAACATTTTTCCCAGACTATTTTAAAAGACAGTGTCATAAATAACCCTAATGAGATTTTCAGAAAAGGCACTTTCTTTAGTTGGTATATAACCTACATAAACAAATCATAGACAAAACATAGCTGGGTCCTTTCAACATTTGATTTTTTTTCCTGAGAAGAATGTGGAATTGTCTACATTTTTGCCTCTCAAAAAAAATTTCTTTCTAGTCACAGCCCTGCTCAGAAATCACTTTTCAGCAGAGCTGCTTAATGGTTTCTCAAAGACTAAGCCCACTGTGCAGCAGCTTTACCCATCCCAGCCCAACTCAAGATGCTTAGCAAAACTGAAGCATGTGATTTAAAACATGCCTTGTAAGGGAAACAATTATAATGACAGCTTTGTTATGAAATGGATGTACTAGCTGAGGTAAAACTTGTTTTGGCCCTTTCAGGTGAGTTCACTTGAAGTTGCATGATCAAAACAGAGTCCACAGTACCCTCAAATAAATATTATTTACATCTGAGGAGCAATATTCAGGATTGTCAGCAGTTCTAACTGACAATTAGGAAGGCACTGCCAAGCCTGGGTAACGAATCAGTTATTAGTAGAGGAGTCAGACAGTGCTAATCTCTTCACCAGCTAGTCAGCACTTTCGAACAGCCCGTGGAGATGGCAGATGCTGTTTACTTAGCACAGACGTCTCATCTACTGTTTTAGTGATGCTGGGAACAGTCAGTGGTCAAGAAGCCACGTTGGTCCCTGTGATTAAGGGATGTGTTCGAGCATCCCCTGCTTCACAGCATGCTTTTCTCTTTGTTTATGTTGCCTTCGTGAAGTTGCATTGTTTTGGACGTCGAGCAGATTCTTTCTTCTTCCTTATTCACTTGGAAGATCTATTTTTAAAAATAGACCCCAATACCTGTCTTTTTGGCTTCCTGGGTGGCGAAAATGTTGCAATAATGTGGGTAGGACAGTGCAGTCTCACTAGATCTGCACAGCACAGCAAGCCCACACCCAGAGCACCATTGGCAGAGTTGCCATGGCCTTTAGATGCTGCTGCTGAAGACAGGGACAGGGACTGGGGAAGCTGCTGTGTGGAGGGACATCCTGGGACACACCTAGCCAGCTGTTTGCAGATCCAGTCATTGTTTGCATCTGGAAAGAAATTCAGGTGGTTCATCCTGGGGATTCTCAGCACAGAGAGGTCTGGGCTTTAGGAGGCTGGAGGGCAAGAGCAAGGCTGGGTGAGCACCCACAATGGCTACCCAGAGCTCCTTCTTCAGGGGCAGGGCACACTTCCACCTTGTTCCAGGGCTTGAAACATCAGCACAGCCACAGTGGCTCTGTTGTCTCTTCTCACCATGTTGGCCTCTTAATAGTCAAGGATGACTTGATTTTTCTTGACGTTTTGGCCAAGGCTCCCTGCACCAACAAGGTGCAGGGAGTCAGTTTCTGCACGAGACTCCTCCTGAAATGGGTATTGCCCAAGCCTTTGGTGGCAGGGAGCATGGGGACATGTATATGCAAGCACACACACACGCTTGACACAAGAGCCAGCCACAGGTCTTCCAGGGGTGAGGAGCCACCCCTGCATCTATGAAACTGAAGAGAAGTGTCCCGTTTGTGAAAATAACAAAACCAAGAATTTAATTGCTGCTTTATGTAAATGCAGGTTGACAAGCAAGTGATGAAAGAAAATTGATTCCTGGTCTCCTCACACTCCCTAGACAGTCCATCCCAGAGGCAAAGCTGTGAGAGGTGACTCAGTAATTCCCTACTGTTTATTTCCTTTTATGCAGCTGTGCTGCAGCACCTGGCTACAGACTGGGGTCTTGCACTGCATGTTCATTGTCCCTCATTGCTTAGAAGCAAAATAATTTGTTGCTTGGGGTTTAGTTCCCACTTGTATATGCTGTCCTGCTGCTGAGACCTCTTCTGTTCCATCACATGTAGGGCTGGAGTGACATTGGGGTCACCACTGGGGACAAGTGTCTCACCAAAGGTGTCTTCAAGGCAACTTGACAACTTCCTGACAGCACTTAGTGGGGCTGAAGCTGCTTCAATTACTTCCATCAATTTGAATCCATGATTTCTTTATTCACAGTACAGTTGAAGCAATTTCAACGAATCTCCTCCGTTTCAAAACCACTTTTTTTCATCCTCTCATTCCCTTTATTTCGCTTAAAGATTTGAATCAGCCTCCTGGGAGAGCTTCGATATGTAGAATGAGAATAGTTTTGATTGGAAGGGACCTTTTAAAGTTCATCTAGTCCAGCCCCCCAGCAGTGGGCAGGGGCATCTTCCACTAGATTAGATGGGTCAAATGGTGGGTTAAGTACAACATAGTGTCAGGGTCATCACTGAAACATCATTATGAAGTAATTACCTGTCTGACAGCTCTGCAAACCCCTTTTCTGTCCAGCAAGCCGTCTATTCCTCTGGTGCAGGGCTCTACAGAGTCCCTCTAGGACTCCTTTGGGCTGATGTAACTTAATAGTTGAGTTGGCCCTAAAGGCTGTGAGTGGAGAAGGACACTCAGTGTAATCTATTTGGCTTGGAGTTAACTGCACTTGCAAAAGGTAATAAATGTATGTGTGTCCAATCCCAGAGCAGCTTTGCTCACCATTGCACTGTTTCAGGGCTCTTTCAATTCAATCGAGCAGCTTTGGATTACAGATAACAATGAAGCCTTGGGAGCTAAGGCCTTGAGCAGTGTCAAATGCATGTACATTTAATTAAAAGTAATAACTACTGCAAGCTTACTCATGAGAACACGCAATATTCAATAATACATTATCTTCCAAAATGTTCCTTGTGCATTTATTATTCTCATTTTAACAGATGGGTCCCTTAATATTTTAAACTCGGAAAGAAATTTATTGGAATGCATATTTAAGATCTGTATCGGCTAGGATTTGGGTTTTTTAAAAACTGAAACCATATAAATTCATGTGCATAGAAGGTTTTATTAATTTCTCCAACAAACCCCAGGAAAAAAACCCTCAAACTCCAATCATAGGGTAGTTAATGGATTCAGATATAGCTGAGGCAAGTTCTTGTGTTGCCTGTGTGGAAAATGATATATATGTGTAGTCTTCAAAAAAGCTTTTTGTCCAAAAAAAGGGTTTATCTCTTTGTGACGGAAGGCTAGACAGGCACAAATTGTTTCAGTGACCTTTTGCCCCATGATATTGCTGAATTATGTTGGAGCGGAGGTGGATTTAGGGATTTAGTAAATGGTAAGCCCCTCTGACCTTAATTACTCTAATGCCTTCTTTAATCCCATCAGAGCTATGCAAATGAAATGCACTTCCTGCATTTAGAATAAAGATTGCTTGGGCAGTTTTAAGCTGCAACCAGGGCATATAATGTTAAAATTGTAAAAGGAAGGAATCCAGGCCACCTGTTGGGCAGCTCTGCATCCGTGTGATGTAGCACTGTGCTGGGGGGGCTCATGTGGCTGGACACAGGGAAGGTAGCATGTGGCTGCTGCTTCTCTCCTGCCCTTTGCACTCATGGGGTGGAAGCCCCCAGAGAGGCAGCTGGAATAGAAAGTCAAGCTTCATTTCTTTTGACCTACTCCCACGCAAATATTCAGAACTAACCTACAAGCTGATGATGCGAAGGACATAAACATATGTGTATGTTTGCATGTGTGTGTGAGCAGACATGTAAGGCAAAGGCTATGAAGAGCTAAGTGTATCTGTAGCCACCACAGAGATTGAGCACAGATACTCTTTGCTGACCTTTTGTATGTCCAGGACCTAAATTTGGCTCATTTTTTATCCCTCACCCTGTCCAAGATACATTCACTCAAAAATACATACACAATTGTCTTGAGTACTGGGCTGCTACAAACATTTCAGTGGATGTCCAGGGATGCTTATGTCCCTCATCTTTTCTTGAGTAGCACCACAGGAGACAATAGCCCAGGTTCAGCCATGCAGAGTGCTGGCACTGACCTGGCTGTGTGTGTAAGCATGTGCTTAACTCCCAACAGGTACCTAATCCTGCTGACTTCAGGATCAATGCACCTAGGGGCAGATCTGCTTCTGCCACCACCAGGAAGGGCCATGCCATCCCCATGCCCTGATGTTTCTCCTGTGCCAAACAAGAGTGACAGATTCATGGGTTGCTATCATGTGTGCTTTTTTTTCCTTATCCTAATGGGCCTGAGACTGTGTTCTTCAAACAAGAGCTGGTGCATCAGGCAGACGTACATTCCTGGTTTTTGGGCTGGAGGTAGAACATGCTGCACTCCTGCTTCAGTTCCTGTGCCCTTGGAAAAGGAAACATGGAAGCAATCAAAAGGCAGTGGCATTACTTTCAGCATCCTTGGAACATACTGCTTCATTTCAGGAGGATGTCTGCAGAGCAGTAAGTATCTCACCTGTAGTTACGGCACTTCTGTTTAACAGGCACTATTTGTGCTTTGACATGTATTGAAAAAAACCCAAATGTATGTAACCTGTAATTTATGCCATTTTCAGCTGCTTTTCATGCCTGTGGCTTTACTGAAGGCATTTGCTATTCAAAGTCCATTATGGAAGAAATCAGATCCTACAAATAATTATTGACCTGGTGATTGTGAATTGCTTGTTCCAAGCATTTGGCATTTGAGTTATATCAGTAACACTTAACTAGACACAAAGTAATGTATAAAAATGTTTCTGCTGTCTTGCTGTATAACTCCTAAAATAAGATTTTGGCTGCAAAAAGCTGCAGTTATGAGCCTATAATGAACTTCAGTAAAAGTTATGTCAAGATTAATACAAATTCACTTCTCTTTGATAATGCGAGGTCAGCATTTACTGGAACATTTGTAGGAAGCAAATTCAACAAAGGCCTGAACACAGATGACACTAATTTTGCTTTACTGGGGCTAATTTTTGCAGGACCTTTCAGGCATTACTCCAGTTCTATGATCATGTTTAGCTTTGAGAAGGACAGCAAAGAAAATCTGGGAAATGAACTCACTACTGAGGCTGACACATACTGTGATCAAAGAAACATAGTGCATGAAATGAAATGAAATGAACTAAACTGAACTAAACTAAACTATAACAAAACTGCCAATGTTGACTACATTTGGGCAAAGGATATCAAAAAGCCAAACAGCAGCACATACAGAGCTGTGCTACACTTCACAGTAGGTATATAACAGCTGGATAAGGGTTCCATTCTTCTGAAAAAGATTATTTTTTTGATGAGTGACATCTGAGATTAATTCAGTGGAAGCTTGTGAAGAAGTGACAAATCTGGGATTTGACCTATGACACTTCGATCATATTAAATGAGGATGGCCAACACAGCTCTGAAGAAAGGGTTAGCAGTCCATGGCTTGTGACTGTGGGACTATGGCATTGAACTGGAAAACACTAGGAAGTATGTGCTACCTCCCAAAGTTATACCTCACCTTCAAGAAATGTTGTCATCACTGAGACATCACTGGTAAACCAGATCGAACAGATTGTCTGAAGTTTCAGAAAAGATGAGGGGCGACTTAAAGCCATCATGGTCCTTCCTCAGTTGCTTTGGGATCCTGCTTGGCACACCAGGCAGAGGTGCAATGGTGAAACAGAGCATAAGAGTGATGATACTAATCAGTCTGAAGCAGATTGCTTCTGGCAGAACACAACACCCTGGAGGTATCACTTGGAGAATTAATCTGGTCAGGCATATCCAGCTTGCTTGGACCAGGAAAAGCTCAAACACCCACAGACCTGGAGTCTCCCAGTTACTTGCATTGTCAAACAGTGGTAGTGCCTGGATGGATTCATCACATGTGATAGGATTATGGACATCTCTGGAGAAGCTTCAGTTACAGTCACAGCCACATGCGTGCTAGAAAGATCAAGCACACCCATGCTGAGAACCGGAACTGTGCCCGCCTCTGTTGTCAAGGGCAAGCAGAGATCTGCCCATTCATGATGCAGGCTCTCTCTATGATTTGCCATGGGGGATACTTTTCTATGTAATAGCACATACAGCACCCTGTTTTTCCTGTCATGCCTGTGGCAGGCACAGTGGTATATCCCATCAAAATGGGTCTTCCTATCTGCATTGCACTGTGCTGCATCAGAGTCTTGCAGTAATATCCTGTGCAGAGCTGGTTGTGCCTTGGATCAGGAAGAGTGAGAAATGCTGTGAGCATGGGCAGTCTGCTCCCACTGGTGTTGCTGAAACAGAAGTCATTGCTTCCCACCAGACCAGTTGGTGAGTCGAGCAGGATGTAATGGTTCTCAGAATACAGGCATTCTAGATAGCAACTAAAAACAGAGGAGCAGGAGAGAGCTTCAGATGTGTCAAAAGTAGGAACTGAGATCAGATAATTCAGAAAATGTTTATGCACTATGTATTTATCCACTTTAAGATATAGAGAGCTCAGGTGAAGGGGTATGTTTCACATCAGCTTTTCTAGGATATGACAGCAAAGCGCAATTGCATTGTACTGCTATCCAGATGTGCTGATAGGGCAACTGCTGCAGGAACAGGCTGTCAGTGGAAATTCTCAATGCCCTCTCATAAGAGAGTTTCAGTGGAAACAAAGCAAGCAATTTATGCAAACATTAACAGTAGAGCAAGAGGACATGCGAAAACCCTGTGGTTATGGTCTGTGTCCGGAGCAGCCTCCCTTGTCTGTGCTCCCTGAGAATGGCACACTGGTGCCTTCTCATCCATGCAAGAACCAGGACCCACACTGTGGGCATGCTGCCCATTTTGAGGAAGAGACAGCAGGGGCTCCTGGTGGGGAGCCCCAGCACATGCACAGGTGCACCTGACATGCCTGTGTGCATGCTAGGGAGTGGAAAACAGAACCAGCACTTCACTCATTATCACTGTAGATTTTCTTTGTGTCAAGGCAGAGACATGCCAAATAACATAGTAAAGTGCAGGGAGTTGTCTGGCCTCTCCTGTCTCTGCAGAGCAACTGCCTTGCGCCTGGGCGTAGTTGCAATGCAAAGCTTTGGGTTGCAAGCAGCTATGCCCAACCCAGTATCATTTCCAGTCAGGGTGGCTCTCAGAGATTAAACACTCTGTCTCAGGCCAGACCAGCTACTGCACGTGACCATACTCATACCGGTATCTTGAGGCCAATCTGCTTTAGCAGCTTCTAGATGTTGGCAGGCTTTTGCACAGATCACCAGCTCTGGACCCTGTCACAGCCTCCTGCTGGCCTGGTGCCCTTTGGGAGTCTCTGTGCCAAGCCCAGGCTTCCAAATGCACTGGCTGCAGAGCCACGCTGTCCCAAACCTGCCCTTCTGCTTGCACCCTGGGCAGCATGGGGTGGCTGAGGCATGACCGTGCAATGCAGCTCCACGAGCTCTTAGCGTTTTGCATGCAGTCAGCACCCAAGAGGCAAAAAAACCCAGCACAACCTCACATACCCCTTCTCCAGTTTGTTTTTTACCCCAAGAGGTAATAGCTGTGTGGGAAGGTGGTGAAGTTGCTGCATTCTCTCACTTTCTCTTTCCGTTTGGCCTTGCCTTCACACCGCATCTCGACACATTTTGTCATTTTGCAACTTCCAGCCTCCTCTGAGAGGTCAACCTCAACATCTACTAATAATCAAGGGCTCCCTCCAACTCTCTAGTACTAGATTAGACATCAAGAGGCCAGACTTGAAAACAATTTCTTATCTAGATGGCAATAATTTAATTGTTCTGCTTGGAAAACAGGCAGTTGATTTGCTAATTGTTTTTAATACCTTGGCAATTCAGAGGCAGACTTGAAGGTGCCAGTCTTCCTTTTCTTCCTGCATATGGATAAGGCAGTGAGCCCTACCACAAGAAACACCAGAAAAATGCAACACGTGCCAACTCTCAGAGTGAAACCAAGTTTACAAGCTGTATATATACCAACTAGTAGTCAATTTACAGAAAACCAAAGCCAAACCCCTAATACTAGGTAAGTATCTTCAAGCATATTTAAATGCAGAAGCAATTTTGCCTTTATAATTTGTCACTAGAGGAACTCCTTAGCAAAAGGAAAATCTGGCTGTTTTCATTGTGTTTCTGATCATTCTCAATAAGACCACAGCTGAAGTGACAGATGACTCAATGCTAGTAACAGTGGTGACATCTGGCCTAAAGGTCTCTGAGGGTGACAAAATGGGGAAGACCTGTGAACCCAGGTTTTTCCAATGCTACTGAGAGTGTTTCAGTAAGCTCATTGGTTAGTTCCTGTAAGATTCTATTCAGAACATACATGTAATCTATATTTATAGGTTTAAATTTGCATGCAGATTTAGCTTCTCCAAGCTTCTCTCCTCACTTATTTTTAATTTAAATTTTAAATGTCTTTCCCCCCCGCCCCGTTAACTCAAAGGGAATCAAACCCAATTGCCATGGAAAGTCAATTGTTTCCTGTGTCTCTCTAGTCATCCATCAGTGGTCTCAAGCACCTCTGAAAATCCTCTGGGAACCTAACTGATTTTTGAACCGACTTTTGTCTTTCCAATTCCTGCTCTAGCCATTTAAGAGCTGATCTAGAGTCGTCACAGCAGCTGGTGTATTTTAACTTGAGAGAGCAATGCACGATGCTGACACCCTCTGTCTAATATCCAGGGCTGCTGAAGCATGACTCCTTCTCTGCCCAGCACAGAGAAGCAGTTGCTGCTTCCAAGCAAAGGTGAGTTCCTGTTGTGGGTTTCACCCAAGCCATAAATGAGGGTTTTGCTAGACTAAAGATTCTCAGCATTTTTTAAAATTCTTATTATTCCTAAGTCTGCATCATTTCTTTCCTCGGTTCAGTGGTAGAGCACCACCATGGTATCACAAGGTAGTGCTGGACTTTTTATTTATGATTGGCACCTAAAGCAGGTCTCCTGAAAACAGCCCATGCAAACTGTATGCATTCCCTGGCCCCATGCTCCTTCAAATGGATGGACTAGCCATTCTGCAGAAGTCTGCATGGAACCCGGAGAGCCACTGACCTTGGTGGCTCAGCAGTAGCCACAGCTCTGCTTGCATCCACACATCACCTCCCACCACCTGAGTTTGTGTACTTAGTATCTCTCTCTCATTTCTCTCTTCACAAACTGCTTCTTCAGAAGAGAATGAGAGAATCTGACCTTGAGAAAAATGTGTCTTCTCAAGAACATTTTTAGGTCATGCTTCTTAGAGAGTGACCTAGAAATATGAAGTATTGCTTCATTTGACTAAGGATGGTCTGAAAAAGCAATCCTCTGGTTCTGTGTAAACCTGACAGAGGAAAGACTTGGAAAAATGTCCCACCTAAATGGCATATATATACTTCTGTGTAAAGGGTGTCTCTTTAGATAAGGCTTGCAGCAAAAATAGGAATAGATGCCACATGGCCAATAAGAAAATGACTTTTTATAAAAGCACTGTTTGTATAGCTGTTAACAAAGTGATGGAGGCCACTGCAAATGAGAGCCGATAAAGCTAGTAGGTTCAGCTAGGCTATCTAATACTTTATTTTTATAGTTTTTATTTTAATTTTTTTCTTGAGAGATGTTAAGAGGAATTTATATTTACATGGCATCTGCCCTTGCATAAGCACTCTTGCTAACTCTCCCTCCCTCACAGTGACCACCCATTTTAGTGCTGTTCCACTCCCTGATTTCTTCAGCACTTAGAGCTAGTGTGGGGGAGTTGTTGAACCACATGTGAAAAGGAATCCAATGAAATACTGTGCAGCCTGAAAAAATGGAGCACAGCCAAAGTTAATGGTTTCAACCTGAAAAAAATGCTTTGAAGCCAGTTTGCAAGTAAAGAAGAGAGATTCTCAATCCTAATCCAATGTATGTTGCAGAGCTTTGACGTTTGGCATGGCACTTGTAGTCAGTCTACACAAGATTCCACTGATTTATTATTCACAGTCTTTGTTCACACCTTTTCACAGACATAAATAGATAGATCTGTACATGTGGCTTACTCTATTTCTACATGGAACATGCAAAGGTTTCAGAAACCCCATGCTGGGAATCCCTTTGTGATTTACAGAGCAGAGAACTATCTGGGGACTCTGTAGCCTTATCTAGCAGTTGCTGAATTTGGTAATAATGGCAATCTTGAAACTTCAGCCTATAGTCAAGATGTACAGTTCCTCAAGTCTGTTCAGGTGATGTAAAGTTGGTGAAACTGGTGTGGACATGAAGCCTGACACACAGCAAGGCTCAAAAATCACAGGGCATTCTGGTAAATCAATCAGGCAGAAGGAAGTTGAGCTGGATTGCTGCTGTGTTCAGATGACCATTCAGTGCAGTACCAACCTTTTGGACTGTAGCCAGCTCCTTCCTTCCACAACCACCCCCAGTGCTGCTGCATAACAACTAACCCTTTGTAGCACTCTCCTAACCCAGAATTTATTGTGCTGGAGGTGGAAGAAAATTGATACTGCTGAGGTTGGAAATGGATGAAGCAGAAGGCAGCCAAAATCTTCCTACATTCAGAACAACATTGCATTTGGAATGATGGATTCCTTGGGCATTAAATCATGCTCCTGTAGAGAGTGTGCTCTCGTAGTCCATGTCCATAGTCCATCATATTAAGATGTAAATAAAAGGAGAAAAATGTGTTTATATCTGAACAGACAGGACAAGAAAAACGTAGCAACACACAACAACTTTACTGAAGATACTAACTGACACTAACAGCAGGTACAGAATGGTTTTTCAGGCTAATGAAAATTGTAGAAAATATAGAGCTATAAGAGAAATCTGGAGGTCATTTCGTTTAACATCCTGCTTCAAGCAGAGGGTTCAAAATTAGTGTTAGCAGATGTAAATGATATCCCCATTTACCTGACAGCATTTAATTTCTTTGCAGTTGAGAATTTTACAATGCATGCACATAAATGTCTACATCCACTATCAGAAATCCCTGGGGAAAAAATCTCAGGTACAGTTGGGCTGAAGTACTATAACTCATCAGAAATGTGAAGAGAAACTTTAACAGGTGATAAAAATGTAAGTCATTTGTCTCCTTCCTAAACCACTGATCTCTCTCCAGTGCATGCCATCTCATTGTTCATTGTATCTAACTTGCCTTGTGAGGCTATCTTTTTCCCTGAAAATAGGAGTTGGTTAGAAATCTGAAAAAGGGCAATTTTCTAAGAAAACCTCTAGGAAAATCTGCTTGTTTGCTCTAAGTCCAGACCCTCTTTTCTTCTGTGAAACAGGAGAGAAACGGGGAGTGGAAAAAATATCTCCAAAGCCTTCAAATCTAAGCCATTACACATGGTCTTAGCATGTCTCAGCTATGGAAGAGCACCAAAGGTCTCACTCTGCCCTTTCACAGGGCAATCAGAAACAGTTAAACAGAGAGCTAATTATCTTCACAGACTCATTTTTTTCACTGATTGTAACGTATTATCTAATTACAAGGTTCATTTGTGAATTCTTATTTGGCATACAGCCTGTCATTTCAGAGACGACACTTTTTAGCTTTGGCTTGCAGCAAAAATAGAAAATTCCCTTCCCCTATGTGAAAAACTCAGCTCATTCTTGTCAATGGGAGAGTGGCCCAGGTGGTCCAAGCACCATCCCACTGCAAGAGGAAGGTACGTGGGCTGTACCAAGCCATAATCTGAGGAACACAAGGAGGGTGACTGCTATCAAAAAAAGCTCTAGAAGCATTCGAAAACCCCCAGGCTTCAATCAAAGGGAGCAAAGCTATATTGAGACGTGCTCAATAGCCACGGAGTGGGAAGGCTTATCTGAGCACCTTCTGCTCAGAAAAGGAAATCTGCTTGGATAATTCCTCAGTAAAGATAAAATCTGTCCAGTGATAGGAATGTTGCAAATGCCAATGTTGAAGTTGGATGTAGTCACATTTTCCTTTCCTCCAAAGAGAAATACCAGCCAGTTTCTTTTGAGTTCCTGGGCAAATAACCAAAATGGCCAAATGAACATTTTCTAGATATCATTGTCGATAACACATGACTGACTGACACTCTAACAAGTCCATAGTCTCCTGAGCTGGGAAGCAAAGCCCTCCATGGGTGTGGAAGGCTAAGCAATCCCCTGCACAGCCTGCACTCGAACACTGAGATTGTGAAAATGGGGAAGGCCTGTCCTGTCTTGCTAAGCTGGCACAGGGGCCAAGGCGGAGATATGAGTAACCTCACCTTCCAAGTACAAAATGATTGCTGGCAGTACACAGTGAACATGTCAAACTGAGGGGAATATATTAAGAAAAGGCCCATCAGTGGTTTTCTTTCTTTCTTTAAATGGTAGCCACTGAAAAGTTATGCAAACACTTCAGCTATGGAATATATAATCTGACATCTGGCAGGGCTCCTCTGTTGATCCAAGGAGCGAAGTATGCAGGGGATGGCTAGCACTTGTTTCAGTGCTTGTTGAAAATGATAAACTATATTAGATGTGCTTTCTCCCCTGCCCCTGCTTCTGCTCTAACTTGGTCATACCCAGTAGAATAAACCAAATTCCCTGGTTTCCTAGCAATGAAAATTTCTAAGTCTTTTAGCAGCCATAGGCTAGGGCAGTGGGAGCTGCAAAGAGAAGCAGGCGAGGGAGTATAAGTCTGTGGCTGCCCAAGAGAACGAGCCCAAATCAGAGACAACTATCTGAAACATGCACCCAGGCAAATGTGGTTGGTTTTAATATAGCAGCTCCCTGATCCAAGCCAGTCAAGTTAAGTGGCTGGCCAGGGAAATGTTGCTGCATCAAAATTGTTCCTGTGTCTGCCTATTTATCACCAAAATGGAGATGTTTGAAATAAGACCCTGCTCATGGAGCCTGTCCCAGTTGCCACAAGCCTTGGGGTTCTGATCTGACCTGCTCCAGGGCTTGATTTTGTAGCTTCCCTCCTCATCCTCTCTTCTGCTGCCCCACAGCCACCAACACCTGCCTCTTCACCGAGTCTTAGTGAAAACCTTGTGGGGAAAACTCAGGTTGTGTTACTCAGATTTCCCTCACTGCCTGATGAGGTATAAAGGACAAACAAAGAAACCACACTTCCCATAGAAGCCCCTGTAGCACCTGATACAACACTCAGTCTGTGCAGCTCCTGAGGAAATGAAACTGTGCTGACTGTGTGCATTACTTTTATTACCCTTCAAGGGAAAAATAAAAGGCCTGATAAAAATAAAATATTAGTTAAATTTTTCAACGTGTCGTCTTTCTTCCTGTATTTCTATTCTGTGTGAATACTTACCTACTAGTTAAAGAGTTTAACTGTCTCTGAACAAAATTGGGTGTAGGAAACAGTCACATGGCATCAAAAGACTCACAGATGTTTTCTAAAATAAAAAGGCAGAATGCACTCAAAATTCGACGTTGAGATACTCAGTAAAGAAGACAAATACGGATTTATCAGTCATGTATTTTTTTTTACAGGAATGACCTGCTTTGAAAAGATAGACCATTAAATTATTTGAAAAATAAGAGGGAATTAGAACAGAATAGGTGCTTAGGCGATTGAAGAAATATGTGAAGAAAATGCCATAAAATTCTTTACCGCTGGAATACAAATACAAGAATTGGAAGCCGTCGAGTATTGCCTTTTTCTGGTCAAAGCTGCATTTACTGCATTTTCTGTTAGTTGAATTTCTGCTTGCCCATGCATCCCCTATGGAGGGCAAATGAAACTATTGTGGGTTGATGATGGTCATCTCTTTGAACTACGTAAATTTCTATTAGGTCTTGTGTTTCTCGAAGTTCATAATAATGATAATAATTCCTGTTAATTGCACACTATTGTCATTCTGGCTCCATGAGCATGCTGAATTTTCTGCCAGACATGAGGAACTTGGACCAAAATCCAAATTAGTGTCTTTCTATTGAAATTGGAGCATTGGTCAAGAGCACAACTCAGATCTCCTCTGAGCTGTCTTCTTGGCTTTGGCTTACTTAAGAAGCCCGTTGACCTTATTATTGCTCTAAAAGCCCAAGGCAGCTTCCTTTTGTCCTGCCTTACGTCAGCACCCACTTCAGTCAGCACAGGAGCCTTTTTCCTCAACCAGGCCTATTTGTGCTCCACTGTTTCATGAAAACATGATTTTGTGGTTCTTCCCTAAAGCCTCTTTGAGATGATAAGGCTGATGTGTGAGATGGAAACTCTAGGTCCTATGTAACACACCAGTTTGTGCTATATTCCCTCTCTGCTTTTCCTCTTTCATCCTAGAAATGTCCTTACACCCACCCACATACATACATACAGAAGCTTCATATCCTGCCACTAGGCTTTGATATACTGAGGAATATAAAATATGTGGTACCCTTGTGGTTGAAAGAAGCTATGGAAATAAATCCAACCCAACCAGTGCATGGTGCCTTTGCATGAAATATTCCCCGAACTAGTCCTGATGCTACATAGCATCTGCTGAATCAAAGAGAAATGGAGGAAGGAAGCCATCATTTAAAATACTTACAGGAATAAAATATGTTCAGGATCAGACTCTTTCTTTTGAGAATGAATTAGACTTCACATTCCTTCCAGCATTCTTCACTCAAATACAACAGCTATAACCAAGACATCTGGTCAAGGGCTGCAGCACTGGTGATATTCACTCCACAAAGGAAAAGCCATGCATAATTCCATTAGCTTTGCTGGGGAAAAATTACTTTCTCAGTGTTCACTGACAATGAATGACTGGGTGATAAACTGCCATGATGAAATTTAACGGTAAAAAGAGCCTTTTGCATTATGCATGCAGGGAAAAACAGTCCTAGCCTTACATACATATGGATAGACTCTAAATGAGCAAATGTCTCTCAAGAAGAAATCCAGGAGGACTGGAATCACAGAAGACAATTCTTTGCTAGCAAAGGCTCCATACTAGGAAAGCTGAATGTGAGGAATAAAAAGGAAAAGAGAAAGCATCACATGTCACCATAGAAAAAAAGAAACCTACTTATTCAAGGAATACTGTGGCCAGTACCCATTACCCCTGCTCAAAAAGGAAAAGGTTTTAAGAAATTCTGATGAGGAATATGTAGGAATACAAAGTAGTTTCTGTGTAAAGAGAGTGATTAATGACAGGACTCTAACTTGGAAAGTAGAAAGCAGTAAGGTGATGACTAGGCTACAAAATCCCCAACCTGCCTGAACTGTTGTTGGGCTCCAACAGAGGTGTCTGCCTGTTGGTGGTTTGTGTGCTCCACAGGATGATGTGGAAAATTGTCTGTATAGTATGCAAGGTTGCTGCCATGCCCAGGCCAGACAGCCAAATAGGGAAGAACGCAAGCCCTCTCTGGAAGTGTTTGCTGTGAGGAGTTTGGCTTGGAGAGAAAGGAGGGTTTGAAAATGTGCCACCTGATCTGGCTGAGGGCTGGCAGGCAACTCCTGGCAATGGGAGTGTACCCCAATTCCCTCTGCATCACACCAGTAACAGCACTGGGCAACTCACTGGTGGTAAGTGATGCTTTGTAGGGTGAGTGACCTCACAGTGTGTGCTGGCTTGTGGCTGGAGTGCGACAAAAGGACCAGACCCCTTCCTAGCCCACCTCCACAGAGAACTGAAGAGCAACTTGGTGGAGATGGTCTGCCCTTTGTGTGCTCTCACCTCTGTGTTGCACTGCTGGTGCCAAGCTCTCCCCTCCTCTCCCACGCTGTGCAGCAAGGGCAGGTCAGCATCCTGTCAGGGTTTGGAGGCTTATCAGAAATGCATAAGAAGAAACACAGCCTCTGGAAAGCGGTCTGGAGCTCCCACAAGAAAAGATTTATTGTGCTTCTTTCTTCCAGCTGGGCTGGAG
>NW_008665215.1:139070-143839 GCF_000695815.1 Acanthisitta chloris | reverse complement strand
AGTTTGACTTCTGCCTGGAGCCTGGGAGCCTAGAGGTTGGTAAAAAGTAATCAAGAAGTAATTACTCTTTCAGAAATAATTCAGTTCAGGTTTGGATACAATTTTAGATGGAGGCTTGAGGGCAACGGAGAATTTTTATTGTGTTGGAGTATTCTGGCTGTGCCTTTGGCAGCATATGCAAGGCTGTGTTTCAGCTTGCTCATTAGGGCAGAAATAAGCTGGGTCTCAGGAGCGTATGGGAACTTGTATTTGTAACACAGTTACACTAAAAATCAGTGTTCATTAACCTTCTTCTGCTGTCTTTAAAGAGAGAGCAATTTTGAGTTTCCAAGCCCTTGCTACATGCCACGAGCCCTTCATTTTTAGTGAAAGCATTTCCCACTTTTATACTCATGTTTCATTAAAAAAGCTATTTTTCTGTTGCAGAAATGGAGAATTGTGGTCAGTGGTGGTGCTCACACAGTCTAAACAGGCCCTGATTATTGCACCACCACACTCTAATGCCTACCAGGGTGCTCAGTCTTCTTCTGTGGGTGCCTGTGCAGGAGAAGAGGAGCTCCAGTGCTCCATCCCAATGGTGTTTGTGTTCTAGCTGCTTGCTCTGCAAGGAGGAGGAGAAGGGACTGACTATGGCAGGCAGCACACAGGTGCTCATCCACTAGTGGTGGTGCTGCACACCGGATGACACAGTGTCCTTGTCCCTGGGCAACAGCATCTGGCTGTACTCTAGCCCAGTGCCAGCAGCAGATACAAATGCTTTGTAGGCTGAGCATATTCTATAACAAGTCTTTCTCTCTTAGAGCAGAATGTCCACCTTGCCTCCACTGCATGGACCTCCTGCCTATCCCCATCTGTGGTGAAGCTCTCTGCTGCTCCAGGGATGCTCCTGCTGGCTTACCCTGTGTAGGGGCTATGGGGATGGATCCCAGGGAAGGATTGCACTTTATGGCTCCTGCATGGTGTGCTGGTGGCCTTGCCAGCTTCCAAGGCCAGTCTGCACCATCAAGAGGCTACACTGGGCATGGAGCTGCAGAGAAATATGATTTGGACAGTAGCTGAATTATAATCCAGTCCCTAGCTTTCACCAGTGAGTAAATTGTCCTTCACTCCAGACTAGAGGGTAAATCCTCAGTTCAGCTCTCGGTGAGCCCAGAGAAAGGAGATAAAGCAAACCAGATGTGTGATTTCCTGAGTCCCTGGCATAAACCTCACAGAGGGGCTGCTCCTGGAGGTAGGTATTATAGTTATACCACTGTTGAGAACAATTATATTTTCATCTAGATATATTCTGTTGCAGCACATAAGACACCATGTAGCACAGCATGTTGAAGGAGGAGTTGTGCAGCAGCCACATTGGTGCAGTGAATGGGAGCAGAGCAGGGAGGAATAGTTTGGCTATCAAGCTTGCCACAGTGCTCCGCAGAACTCACCATCATGCCTGAGCATGGGTCTGTAAACCTTGCCATGGGCTAGTGTACACCATTTCCAGCTGCTTCACCAACTCTCCTCTCAGGTCCTAACCCCAGTGTGTGCCATGCTGTAGCAGGGCAGCTATTGGTAGCAGTGCTTTCTCCATGGAGATGCCAATGCATCTTGTTCACCAGGTGCTTTGAAGTGGATGTGAGTTTTTCCACGGCATCTTCTGACTTCTGAATTAGGCTGTAAATGTGGCAGCCAGCCCTTCAGCCTGGACTAGCACCAGTCCCAGCAGGAGTCTTGTCTAGGACTGCTACATGTGCTTTGAGGATGGTATTTTCTCAAACAACCTACCTCCAAGTCCTACAGCCAGTCATTTGTGAATCAACTCAAGCACCACACTTTGCTTCATGTTATAGGTCTGAAGAAGAGGAATCTGGCTGCAAACCAGCAGAGCAAGCAAGCTTAATTTTAAGCATGTGCAGCTGACACCACTGGAGCTGACAATGGGACTCTCTTCCATTCTCAGTCTCAGAGAACTAGGCAGGGCCTTGTATCCTTGCATCTGCCTGAGTCCTTGGTCTGACATTCCAGAGAGGTTCCAGATCCAGGAACAGTGTGCCTAAGGCCCACCACACGGTACTGAAATGGACATTGCTCCCTCACTCCCACCTCATTCCAAAGGTGGAGCTAGGAACATCACAGCCCCAGGATGTACATGATAAGCATCTCCAAATGCCTATGCCTTTCTCTTTCACTTTCCCTTATTCTCTGCAATTGTAAGGGGCCCAGAGATCCGGGCTGAGCTCTCAGCACTCAATCAACCCTCAATCAAATCTGAATGAACAGCACCAAAACCTGCCTCCGCCTGGTTTAACATCAGTGAAGAATCAGAAATCCCTTTTCCTTGAGCATGCATGGATGTACTTCCTGCCACTTCTGACTGTGCCAGCATAAGGAGACACAGCCCCCAGTGCCAGCTTGCTGCCTGTGGGCAATCTGCAGTGCAGACCCTCTTTGGGACCCCAAGACTTCCCAGCTCCTAGGTGTAGCTGGGGCCTTGCTCTTACTAGCCCTGTCTGGCCTGTATGTTTCAGCTGGTGGCAGCAATCATACAGATTTTGCCTTCCCATTGTTTTCATACTGCCAGCTGGTAGTGCCTTGCAATCCAGCATGCAATCATTTTAATGGCTAAAACCAGATTGCTTGGTATGCCAAGCAGCTTCAAGGCAAAAAAGCTGGCGTGTTCCTATATGTCTCTGTGAGCTGACATGCCATAGCTTTCTACCCTGTGTTTCACCAGGCTGCATTAGCAGACAGCAGTGGGGACCTGCATCCTGCTGCTGCTGCATACCTATATCCAGTTAGACAGCTTTAAGTCTTTCCCTGGGCTGAACCCACACTAATGGCAAAGGATTAAATCCTGAGAATTGTTCCTGGAGATTTTAATTTTACTTCCTGCATTTCCTTTTGGACAAAGATCCATTATATCAAAAGATACTTTTGCAAACTTCAGCTATAAACAACAGGAGTTCACCTGACTAAAGACTTTTGCTTTGAAGACAAGCCAAAGATAAATACGCTTTATATTGAGTATAAACTCTTCATCATATTAGGAATTTTCCAGGTCTGCTAGTAATGTGATCCACAAAAGGGCAAAGATAGGCAGATAGAAAATTTTTAAGCAGGCATAGTTCACTAGAACACCCCCCAATTATTTGAAGATACCATCTTGGGCCTGGTTGAAGTTATCAGCTAAACAGAAATGCACCATGGCTTACTTGTTTGATTTGGATGTAACTCAGAGGCACTATAAATCATTCACAACATAGTTCCAAAAGTACAGTTATCAAAATTTATGTGTACTTCATGTGCTGGCAGTTATTGCAATGTATATGCTACTGTGGGCTGGTACAGCTATGAAATGACCCCATTTGTCAGCACCCATCCTCATGTACTTGCAGGGCCCCTCATGCCATGGTTGTTGGCAACACTTTTGTTTCACAGGCTCAGAAATGGAGTTCTGTGTGGTTCGGGGTTATTTAAGAGGGGTGGAGCAAAATTTCAACTTTTGTCATGGAATAATGCAGCCATATGTAGGTTTTGCTTCCAAGCTGTGTTTTCAGGCTACCAGCACTGTACTTGCAGTGTGGATTTACAGTAAATTAAATCACCATTATACTATACTCTCCTAATTCTACCCCTTATGCCTACTTTCTTAACGGTTAATAGATGGTCTGCATTAGCTACAACCCAGTAACAAAGTGATCATGAATAATTTTTGCATATCTGAAAGTTTTAATGAATTTCAGCATGATGGATTAGCTACCTGAGACTTCCTATCAGAAGCACATTGTTGAATTGGCTATCTATCACCTACCCTTCTCTTTTGAATATCTGTGCTAGATGAGATGAATGACAAGGACAGTTAACAGATCAGCAGAGCAAAAATCATCTGTGGGGGACAGAGAAGATGAACAATCCCTGAAGAAGAGTAGCAAAACATACTGGTAAGAAAAATATTTCACAGTAGCAAATTTGGTCAACCTGTGAATCACTGGGGTTTAGCCTGTAAAATCTGCAAGTAACTAAGTCAGCTTTGACGCCTACAACCTCTGTGGTTTTAGACAGTGCTGACTTCTTATGGCTGTGGTGCAAATGGCACATTGCTGTGCAGTTATTTTACCAGAGATGATGTTTAGTCAGCCACTCGTACTCTTTAAGGGAAGGATTTTCAGTAGACGTGCTTAAATAATGTTAACGTCTACTATAAAATGAGAAAGCATGTAAAGACAGATTAAGAGACCTGCAGAAAGAAACAGGACCATACTTTGTAAAAAGTGAACTCTGCACATGTTTAAATCCCTACCTTTTAAAGACCTCATGTGCTTAAAACTCAGGACCTGTTTGAATTGCTTGTGAATACGAGTAAAACAGTACAAAACTTTTTTTTTTTTTTGGACTTTAGCCCCCCCTTCTCATTACCTCATCTCCAGCGGCTAATGAGAAACTGTAAAAATTGTCTGGCTCAGTAATACACTGTTATGGATTAGAAATTTGCCAAGGGTATGGCCAGATGATTATATGTGATCAAATTGCTGCTTGCATGGTTTTAGCCCACCCTGGTTATGAAGCTAAACTTGTTATTTAAACCCTGAAAGTGGCCGAAGCTCCAGGGTTTTATTCCCTGTAAGAAGTGGAAAGGCAGTGTGTGGGAAAGGTCCCTGTTCCTTACAGGTGGGCAGCCCTGTGACCAGGGAGTCAGGGAGCAATGCATTGGGGCAAACCAGAAAGCTCTGACCATGGGTAGAGGGATTGTCCACTGGCTACACTGGCTGTACTGGGAGCAGCTG